>NC_039480.1:15396967-15541542 GCF_003590095.1 Trichoplusia ni | reverse complement strand
GCGTGCTTTCCTACACGAGATTTTGTTGAGACATTGTCTGGTGTAAAAGATGGAAGTTATGAAACTGTTTGCTAGATTTTCATATTATTTTACTTAAGAGCAAATTAGTTATCTCATATGCACTTTTGGCTTTTGACGTTTAAGAGTCAAATCGTAGTGGTAGTTTAACATTTTAAGGTTATATATTTCTATTAAACTATATCGACCTTTTTTACACCTATTGCCCTGTATTTTATAGTTTAAACTTGGAAGTAGCTGTTAACTCTGTTTATACATATTAAATTAAATCATTTGTGTTAATGTAGCCCAATATTAGAACTCGCCTGCAATCAACAGAACCGCATCGTTCGCACCGCCCAGCGCCCGATCAAATTCCTTAACTTTACGATTGTTTTACAGTTCGACATTAGCTAAAACGAGAATACACCTTGTCTACCATTAAACTTTTATTTCTGACGTAAGAAGGCAATATTGATGCCTTTCGTGTGGATTTTTTATTAGGCTATTAATTTTCTCCTTAAATCCATTCCTCATTGCAGTATTGCGTGACGAGACAACCCTTGTTGTTTGTTTTCTGAATATTATCGGGGGCTCGGAAACTATAGACAGTTGGTTGACAAAGTACCCTTCTAACCTTAAGACTTATTATGCACTTGTCACAAAGTATAACTTTATTCTTTGAAGGACGTATACTGAGGTCATACTTACATACCTTTTCCATAATATTTAACGGGACAATTACTATAATGACGGGATGTTTTCTTCTATGATATGCAAGCCAGCACTGAGTATGCTTTTCAAAGCTAAAATAATAGTCTATAAAAATAAATCAGCGTCAACAAATTAGCAAAATCTCTTTTCAATAACATAAAAGTAACGACGGTTTTTATGTGTTGCTACGGGAGCCTTTAAAACACTTTTATAGCATTCATGAATCATTTAGTTACAACTCAGTGATAAGACTTTGATGATACATAATATGTAATTCGAAAATTATTAATACATGGCGTTGATAGCGTTATCGATAGACGTATCAGCGATGCTATGTGCCCTTGAAGGGCACCTGCGGTTGCAGGGCCCATTATATAAAGCTTAACTCATCGTTATATTAGCCTAACAAAACTATCCACTCAAAAAAAAAAAAATTGTGTATTTTGTCTCCTTACACAAACATTATACTTTTTAGCACAAATTCTCTTTACTCGCGCCCTAAGGCATTTACTTTAACATAACAATAGCTCTGATTACGCTATAACCAACATTTTTAATTACTATCTTATTTGCATAGTATAATAACAAACCAACTCGTGTAAAGTAGGTGAAGGACGCTCTAGCTGGGCGGCGGAATAACTCTGAAAAGAAAAAGGCTTTTACTATTTTTTAGTTTGGTCTCAAAGTATACATTAAGTTCCTACAATTCCTCTTCAGCCTTGTTTAGAATTAATTTTTATTTGAAGATTATTGATATAAAACTTCCTTAAAGATTATTTTTGCTAGGTTTCACCCTCTGAACTGAAGACTTAACTTGGCACTGCAATCTAAACACAAACAACGTATTAGTGCTTCCTAAAAGAAGTCTGAATACCCTGAATAGAGCTTGCAAAAACTGATCCGAAAAACAAGTTTCCAAAACGATTGATTTTAGCAATTCTAATAAAGAATGTAGGTAATATATATAAATTTGTTAGCTTGAAAATCCCTCTTAGTACGGGAGACTTTCACTTCGAGCTTGAAATGTTCCTTGTTAATCTAGAAAAGAAGCACCGAAGTCCTATAAGAAATCTAGTTCAAATAAAGTTTTAATAGTCTACAAAGTTGTACCGCTTGCAGAACTTTCCTGCTTCGTATAAATTGGCTTGAGCTGAAACAGACCTAATAGTTTTTAGTTTATTAAGTTGAAAACCTGACGATTACTCGGTGAGATGAGAGATTGATAGTTGCAGCAAATGACTTGTGAAGTGCCTTCTTGTTTCCCTTCAATTTCAACACCTACAAATGTTTAGGCTTCTTCATATCTTGGCATCGAGTTTATAAATATTCAATTCGTCTTTCAAGCGTTTATAGTTCCCTAAGTGGATATTTACATTACGTCTGGTCCTGATGAAGGTCGCCCCAGGTATGCTGTCGTAACTCATAGCTGACAACGACCCGTACATTTATCTCGTGCATGAATATGCATGCTGCCACAACCATGTTTGGCGAACGTGTCTGCCATAATATTGGCTATCTGGTTTTGATGCAACGAAAGCGGGATTTGAAAACTGATATGAATGAAAAAACAAAAGAAAAAACTTTACTGGAACATATTTTAGGATAAACCTGCGATGTTCAACAAGGCGTTGTTCGTTCTCAAAATTAAAAATTGCATTTTTTGCAGTATTTATATGTATAATTTTAAATAGTAGGTAATAGACTGTAAACAATAAACATTTAAGCTTTTGCAAACTTTACGGCAATATTAACCCATTTAGTCCTACCGTACCAATTATTCTCCAATAATTGTAAAATTCTTTTTCAATGTCATGCTCTTACGAACCAGGAATGATGCCAAATGAATGGTGAATTCGCTATTGTTTATTAATGAAGGCTATTGTAATAACGCTCTATGATTTCCTTAATTTAGTCACATATGATCCAGTTTGCAGTATTCTCAATGACAACCGCGCCTACCGTTCCGCTAGACGGTATCGAGATCACGCGGCGTGCTCCATTTCCTACCCATTGCATAATTCAATCGCATTGCATACGAGAATCGATTTTCACTTTCGCGTGCATTCGTTTCCATAGAAATGTTTATTTTTAATGCTTACACAAGATTGAAACAGACAGTCGGCAACTGTGTGTATCTTTGTTTGAGTTTAACACAATGTATTGAATTATTTCTGTGTATGTAACCATGTTTTGCTTACACGCTGATTTTATAATAATTTATTACGTCATGTTTCCTGTATTGCTTTCTCGAATATATGCCCGTACATTTTGATACCTTGTAATAGAAACTTAATTGTAACACCAAACTGTGCTTTCATTGTTAAATATGACGTCCCACGTGCTTGAAACAATATTTTTTACTGATTTATCAAATACGTTTCAATTCAAGAGCCCCTCGAGTAAAACGGTACAGTACGCCTGTCATCTCAAGAATTAATTAAACCTACAATACTGTACCGTTAAGTGTTCATTAGCTTATTAAACCGTCAAGTCTTTATTTAGAGATACCAATACAAACTTCTTTACAACTGTCTTAAACTTAAACATTCTACTCTGAACTTTGTGTGTAAGGCATTAGAGGTAAGTATTGATGTGTGAAAGGTTACATGATGAAAAGAGGTTGTGATCGAATGTGGGTTCAAATGTTAAAAGCAACGGTACTCCGCCTCCTTGCTGCACGAACTCACGAAGTTTCACCGTATTGAGATCGTTGCATTGTTGCTCTCCGTATACGGTCGGAGTCTATTAGATGTGCTTTTTATACAGTTTGTTTTCGTTCAACTCTTTGATAATATATTATTCATCATTTAGCCGAGCTATCTGTTTTTTAGAATACTGTCTGACCTTTTTAAGGTGAGTTGTTAAGACAAGTCCCTATTCTATAAAGAAACGAATTTGTCCCGCATTCTTTGCCAAGATTTACCTCTGTGGCAGACTGACATTAAGAAGGACCTAGTTTATCATAGTTGGCGACAGGCGTGTCCAAATCAATTCCGTTTATGCTTCGAAGCTCACAACGTATAATACCGTTACTAGTAGATACATAATTCGCAATGTACAACAATATTATACAATATGAATCAAGTAGCAGCTTTATTGCTATGCCGCTACGACCTTGTATATTAAGTGCATCAAAGTCTCACGGCTCAACAGTTATGTAATAGTCTGCAGTCATCATCATGAGTCTACGAACAGTTGAAGATTACGAGATTATTCGATACGTATCTCCTCGTGGTATCTTTCGCTTTTACGTTCAAATCTCTTGAGGCTTTTGTTTTTGAAGTTGACAACATATCCTCACTTCTATGTATATTTGACCTATAGAAAAACGATATAAAATCTTGAAGCGGCAAAACTTTAAAGATGGTAAACATGTTGAAAGTCTTTAGTATACTCAATGGCACTCAAAAGATTCAATCAGTACACTTTTTTTTTCCTTAAACAACAGCACGCCTCACGCAAAGGATACTGCAGTAAGCCGTGCACTCACACTGAATGTCAATAGCTGTCTGACTCACGTTTGCCAACCACCTGCACACATCTGTATTCTAGTCCTTATCTACATTCTTTCACTACATCGACGCTTTTGTTTCAACGTAAGAATCTTCTACCTGAACAAAACTTGACATGCACATTATTTTGAGTAAAAGATCTTACTTTGTCTATTTGTTTCTTATTACTGACGTTTTGTTGTGTCTGATTTGTCATACTGTGATAATGTTAGATTATCTTATCCAGAACCTGATTCATATTTCTAAACATAATCTGCTTTGTATCATAATCTTGGAAGTGTACGATATACATTTTCTCAGAAAAATGAGAGTACATGTTGTTTTCATTTATTAGTAATCGCATTTACGCCGGTTACGCTAAATTGACAATTTCTAAGTAAAACGGAATTTTATCTTTGTCAGAGAATAAAAGTACTCATATCATCAAGATGTTGTCAAGTTCACTTGAAGATATATATGTGAAAATATATATAATATGATACAGTAACATTTGCATGACTTATATATTTGTTCCAAAAATCATGACCAAATTAAAAAAAAAGATAAAACAGTTCCGTTAACCGCCTTCAATGTTTCTCTAAATCCACTAAATGACGGAACACTTATTTATCGTAAACAATCGCCCTGTTTTCAAACAAAATAAAACTTCCCATCATTATCTCTTATGAATGACATTTACCAAGCGCCGGCGCATCTGAATGGCGCGGCGCATGCGCCCCTCCGAGTATAGTCATCGATAAAGGAAATCATTCTCTCCATAAAAGGCTTGATGTCTGTTACTAGTATTACTTAAGCTAATTGAACGTTTGATTATTCAAAGCCAGTTCAAGTTGATCGCATTTAATCGTTATTTATTGATAGCAAATGGAATTAGTGAATTAATGCCCATAAACTCTATTGGGATTGCCGACTAAGAACTATTTGCTTGTCCAACCTGACTTCTGAATGAGAATTTGAATTGCCGAGAAAGCTTTTATTTAAAGTTAAATTGTATTTAGTTCGTATTTACCTTTTCTGGCGAACCTAGTAAAATGTAGAGCTATTTAAATAGCTTTCAAGATCACTTCGAAGCGTATTGGTTTAGAAATGCAATAGCTACATGTAATTGGTTGAGCTGATATTAATCAAATTCGCCCTAGAGTTTAGTTGTCACGTATGAACAATCGATTCCACACGCTGCGCCCGCGTCGCTGGCAACAACAATGGCGTTGGGCGACGCTGTGCGCTGTCCGCGGAAGTTGTGCAGGAAGCCCCACTGGGACTATTGACACCCAATGTATTTCGTACTACACAGCCTGGTGACGTCATACTCATTCATAACTTCATCCATTATTTAAACCGATAATGAGCAGCTTTGTATTCATACAGTAACCCTTTACCATGGATTGGTCATCAACGTAGATATTTTTTATTCGTGGCAACTGGCACAGAAATATATTGAAAATAATTTTCTATCGCAATCAAAACATCGTAAGAAGTGACAAGTCAATTAATTAACAAGTCAGGTTAGTAGAAACGAGATCGCCATCGTCACATGGAACTTGAGTTCGAATGATGTTCGAAGAAAATAATTTTAATAGACTCATGCATGATACAAGCAAATACCTACAGTTGCTTACGATAACAAGCGTGAGTTGATGTAGTACCATCGATTCTTATTCATCGTGAGGTTGATGACCTCACTGATCGATATTAACCACTAGCGAAGCGAAAAATTACAGCCGACAATACGCAAAGCTCGTACAACCGGCCCTATTTATATTTATTACGCCATCACGCCCACATAACAGACAACCTTTACATTACAGCCTGGAAGTCTTCAAGTGGTATAAAATCCTATACCTCTCGAACTACAAATGGACGTTGGCTGGCATTCTGACAAATAGCTATAATAAAACCAGGGCCACGAAAAGCTTATTAAAAAGTGTTACCGAGCTGACTTACACGTGTCAGTCTCTGCTTAATCGATATATAACAGACGTCTATCAAAACGCTGTTGATAGCTCAAAACAAATTGGTCTGCTGAGCTCTGAAATATTTTTGGTCTGTTAAATCAATCTAGTTCAATTACTATGATGATATCATTTGTCCGAAATAAGAAATTCAGACTATAAAGTTAATAAAAGGAAACTCCTACTAGACACAATTGTAAAGCGCTTGAGATCAACACTATCAACAGTAAGATTCCTCCAATTTAAAATGCCCGCCTATCAGTAGTAATAATATTAATTAATCAGTCTTAATCCTTACGTTACTACAGCTAAACTTGCAAATTCGTCCCAAGTCATGGTTTTATAATATCGAATTCGAATGCGTCGATGTCGTCGACATTGTAATGTACGCATGAATTCGCACTGCGTCGTCACAAGGTTTCCGTTTCCTCCCCGAACCCATATATGTACCGTGTGAAGTTACAATATTTTTAATGTTGAATTTAAAGCCCAATAAGCTAACGCGAACAGAATTTAATAGAATATTTCAAACGAATCAAAAGTTATCGTTAAATGAGTGTCATCGGTCTAACAAACTGTTTGGAACCAAATTCGTGGAAAAATAATAAATAAAACTTGCTTTATTATAACAATAAATAACATGTGTTTTCTTTACTAGAATGGCTTTCCACACTGTATTCTTATCTTTAAAATGCTTCTTAGGTTTCCACTCAAATACAATCCACTTTCTAGAGAAATATTGGTACCCCGATTACGTTAAATATCCAAACGTGACTAAAACACAAACATCCATACAATTTCCACTATTTTGTATCTAATTCTGTTTATTTAATTTGAGAATCGCATGAACAAGGGCACGCACACTAAATAAATTAACTTTTCTGTTATCCGGAACAGAATGATTCATGTGTGACATCTATAAATATTCTAGGCGTGTTAATTGTGTTTACATTATCGGAACACACACATTTTTATGGTCAAGGTCATGACTAGGGTCGCCACCTTTGACTAGTTTATCAATATTGTTTTTGTTGAGAAAACAAAGGTCGAATCATGTCTGTTGATATCAGATATGTAGTTAGGAAATACCTTTTTCCCACAAGTGAGCACAGAATATTATGACTATGTGCTGATAAATGTTCTGTATCATTTTACTTGTGACAACCCTATGAAGCAGACCCCAGCATAGTTAGGAAAAGACTGGTCTGATGATGACAACCCTAATATTGTCGTGATTTTATCGCGATTCTACCGCGTATTCGATATTGCAGTTTTTGAAAAGTTGTGTGATAACGAAATAAAATATTTTCTTCTCCAGTATCAAATATGTACAATCGGATAATGTGTAATCCCAGTTTAATTTCTTTGGTAATTGTCTCTACCAATACGGGGACCCACTTACCGGTACAATGCATTAACTTTTCTAAGCCTTTCCTAATGATCATTGAATAAGCAATTAGGATTACTCCCGGGACAGTCGTTGCCCCTTATCCTATAAGTACCACTTCCTAATTACTTCTTGTTCCATTACTTGTTTTCTATTTTCATAAGTACTTTATAATACTTAGTAAAGTACAGTAAGCTTCATCGCTTTCGGTTCACCTTGCAAGGACAGGAAATAGAACATTGCAGATATAAAAGTACACAAATAAAATGACATTAAAACTTTTTTGAACACAAGTGTTAAATCGGCCTCATAAAGTGACGTCATTTGGCACGAAAGCCGCAGCCGCTATAATGGCTTAGTGACATCATTTGCAAGGTGCGTAGGCATATCAGTGCAGTTTAATGTGGACAATCGTATTACTTCCAGTTAACCACGTCTAATGTGATATGGGTTAGTTTACGAGCGAATTGCTCCTACGATATGCACTTTATGTGCTATATACTGTAAACGATAAATTACTTCTTTTATAGGAAATTAGTATAGGAAAAATATTGTTGCACCTTCTAAACTTTCTACGACAGAACCCGTGCAAGAAGTATCCACGTCACAGACATTATCGAGATAAGTTCACAGGACACAGATGGCACACCTAATGACCACAGAATAGATACAAACAAATATGCGACGCTCTAATTGTCACTGTTAACGCAATCATTACATTCCTGAGCCGTCATGAATATGAATGAATAACGTCGTTTACACATACTATGTGCTTGTAATTGAAGGACAAGTTACGTTTGATCGTGAGATTAATTTGGAGGTCTGTTGTTAAGTTAATGTACTCTTTGGGTAAGGGTTAAGGGTGTGTTCGCTTTCATATACTTTTTTGTTTGATTGACATAGAAATATTGTACATCTGTCACATAACAGTGTTTGTATTAAAAGTGTTTTGTTAAATTAAAGTTTCTAAATCCATAACTCGAGACTAATAAAAGTATCAGTCCCCGTTAGATTTATTTCATTGAATAGTGTAAAAACACAACTGTTTTTGCCATTTAGTTTATCATTTCGTACATCCGCAACACATTGTTATTTTATTTATATATTCCGGTGATACTTAAAAATGCCAAATGTGTGCCGCCAAAACCGCTACAACTGAGTATAACAAAAGTCCTTATAAGGCCTGGAAAGTATATCAAGATTCAAGACTATCTAAAACGAGTTCGAGATACTAGGACGTAGCCAGCTTCGCCAAAAACGCTAAAATTGAAACATCGGAACTTTGTAACGTTTGAGTTAGGGTATGCCAGACTAGACCTCTTAACGGTATCGGGCAGTGATTCTCAACTGTTCCTCCTAACGCTTATTTTGTTAAAGCAACGTAGCCCGAGTATCACAGGTAAATAGTTAGAATGTTAGTTCATAAATTCGCTACTTGATCCAAAAACTATTACATTGTATCAAATTACCTTGTCCAGAACTTAATAAACTACATATCGTACATATTTGTTCATAACTTTACCGTTTACGTTTGAGCATTCTATGGTTTGCAACCATTTGACTATTACATAAAGTTCAGAATGTCTTGAACTTCCATTATCCAACAATTTACTTCCCAGTTTAGTGTGACTATTATCTCTGTCAACAAGCGATATATTTTTTCAAATATCTTTAAATTTTCTTGGTTGAGCACCGCTGGTTGAGACGAACCGGTCCAGTAAAGCGATCAAGCTTTGTTGGTCGAGTGCACGTGTACTAGCGGCGAGTAGAGTTGCACAATCGTGGCCGAAGCCAGACAATGGATGCCAGAGGCTTTTGTACAGTTCATCACTGATGGTACCGGCTCTTGGCTTTCTGGTACCAATTAGAACAGTTAAGACCGTTATGATAATTAAAAACAACGTTTTTAGAACGATCGGTTTTATTTGTTAAGCCTTTCGTTGGTATCTTTATTTCCTTTGGTTGTCCGTTAGGCTAAAGATGTGAAGGGTATCAAAAGAATATTATACTGTTAACAAAAATACAATGCATCATAATGAACATAGCTGCGTAGTACCACTCTATATTCTGTGCTATAGCTACATAAAAATAATTTGAAAATCTCTCCAGATACTGATATAACACGGAGTATTTGCGTTTTATACTTATGAAGACTTTAGAAAACTAGATTGATTCGCGTCACAGGGTAAATTCCCACAATCACGAGGAAATATAATAATGTCAAACAGCGTTCTAAGAAACAGTTCGCTTATTAACCGAAGATGATACAATACCTGTTTGATAAGCATTTTGAGGGCATCGGTCACGCCTGCTCACATCTGGTATGCGACATTCCGAATCAGCAATCAACTGAACTTTAACTGAAACATTAGAAATTCAACCTTAAGTTTACAGTTATAAACTCTACTTTCAATCGACAGAAACACGGCTTTAAATAGAAAACCATTTGAACTCGCTACTATTTATACAAAAAATGTGTTTCATACGATTTGTTTATTAAATATTTTTGTTGATGATACTGCGAACATTATCGTTTAATTTGGCGCACCCGACCTTGATAGGTTTTACTAATGTGTCTGAGTCATCGAAATATTTTAATGCATGTTTTTAAACTAAATGATTGACGTCCGAGCTTCCATTAGTAACATCAAATGCTTAAATACATTCACTGTATTGTGTGTCTTTTTAGCTTTCACGATGTCCCAATAACGTAATGATAGAGTGATGGTACTACCATGTGATTTAAACTTAAATATCGTCGAACAAATGTGGTAATTACAGCTCTATCTCGTTTCATTAGTGTATTTTGATAGTTACATTGAGAACATTCTGTACAGTGACTGCTATTCACATAAGTATGCCAACAACTTGCGGACAAATGTGTTTTTTGTTATCGTGTATTTAATGCGGGATTTTTATAAATTCTAGATATTTAGTTGTTAATTAATGCTCCTCATTACGCTACTAATGTTTGTAATTCACCAAAATAGCTTTTGTTCGGCATAATTGAAATAAGTTACGCATTAAACACATTGAAACAGAAAGTATTCTTGAGAATTATTAGTAAATGATAAATTACTAAGATGAGTAATAAAAATTAGGTACAAATCTGCAAGAAAAACAGCGGACATGTTATGAAGTATCTTTCTAAACATTTCATAGAAGAACGTATAACAAGTTTATTAAACCTATAATTTTATAAACACGCAACCAGCAAGCCTGTGTTCCCACGTCCCTTTTCATAGGCAATAACTATGCGGTGTTAGACAAGTGGCAACTACAATTATTATGCGTTAACTTTGAATGGGAAAACGCACGCGATGTCATTTAGTGAAAAGTAATGGCTGATTTAGTCCTTCAGAACAGAAATATTGAAACCTTATTGATGGTTGTTTGCTTTCTTCTCAATGATTACCTACGCTAAAGTTAAAGATTGTCTGAGTGTTCGTATTTGAGAGATGAGGAAATAAATTTTAATTCTTAAGCGAGCAAGAGCAGCTTCTTTAAACTCTTTCTTGTTGGCTTTTAGGTATTTATCGAAGTGAAATAACTGTAAATACATACTTTTTAGTGGACTCTACTTACACCATCATGAAAAAATAAGTAATTTAATTTGCAATCAGACGTAAGTTTATGTCACGTCCTTAGATCAGAAGCAACCAGCTCATAGTTGAAAAGAACAATTTAAATTCGTTTTTTTAAATATATTTGTACACATTTCTTAAAAACCTAGTACCACAGATTACTAAATAGTTACTAGTACTGAATAAGTAGCAGTATGACTATGAGTCAGAGATCCGCACGTTTCATGACGTAACGCCATTGTGTCCGAGGTGTCAAACAGGCTACAAAAAGCTCATTCTATCACTTAATTACCTTCCTATTCACATTTGTGATGTAATTGTCCTGTAAATACTATGTTCTTTTGATAACGCTGACTAATATGTTGTGTACCAACAGTTGTTGCCGCGACAGTGTGAATACTTTAGGTATATTGACCTTTATTGCACTGAGTTAAGGAATGTTTTCGTATATTATGTGTGCGCTGTATGGTACTACTGTATAAACTATTATTTAAAATAAAATAAATTCGTGCTTATTAAAACTAGATTGACTCCGTATTGCCAAGTACGAATGCATTGTTTGTTACAATGATGTTTCAAATGAAAGATGCATCATTATTTATACAATGTGTATGTTTAGAAAATTGTTTGTTAACGACAATAGATTCTATTTACTAAACAATAGTCTACAATATGTTCTGTTGCTTTAAATCGTTATCTCCGTGGTAAAAGAGATATATCTCAGAAGGGATTGTTAGAGGCGAAATTAGCGCAAATGTAAATATGTACGTTTATTTAATCTTTTAATTTTCTTGATTTCTTGAACTTTTTATATAGCTCAATGTATAAGATAAGTTATTTATTAAATAATTTATTCATTTAAATATAAGTTTACGGCGGTAAGCCAAAACTCTTATCTACATGTAAAATTATTCAACACAAACTTAAATTTTCTTTAAATTACTCAAAGACTCCACGTAACTCTCTTTCAATATGAATAGGTGTTAGTAGGTTATGTTTGTAAAAAGAAAACCCAGATCTCTTACTCACCTTTCATCTCAAAAATGCAAATTGAGCATTTAAACCTAACGAAATCTCTCGTTATTTTCAGACAGTCCAACACGGCTTCCCTCACAGAGCATCAGCGCTAGCATGGGACCCACTGCTGCGGGTGGTCGCCCTCGGCACGGCCACCGGCGCCCTCAAGGTGTACGGCAGACCCGGCGTCGAACTCTACGGACAGCACACCAACTCAGACTCCAGCGTCACACAGATACTCTTCATACCTGGTAAGCCGTACTTCATAACTATAAGGTGCAGCGCAGACGGCACACTTTTTGTGCGATCGAGTCTGCGGCGCTCAAAAAGTCTGCATGGCGCGCCTTTGCGTTACTGCATATAATTGCTTAGATTCTATTATCACAGACTAAAAAGTGCGTCACGGATTAGTTTGTCGACTGCGCTGCACCTAAATATTAATGAAATATCAGACATACATAGAACAAAACGGGGAAGTAGTAGCTAACCCTTAATCGCTATTAGGAAACTGCTCCCCCTTCTCAATTCTCTTCGTCAAATAGCCCTTTGACAATCTTCGCTTGTGAAGGACTCATAAGCAGTCGGAAAAGTAAAAACTTTGATGACGAATGCTTTTAAGGCTGGATTCTGCGTGCATTCGTATTTATTTGGGAAATAGGTTCGCTTTCTGCTTTGAATATGTAATACGTAATTAGGTGGAATTCAGAGAACGACACGCAAGAACAATTAGCAGATTTAGTCATGTTAAAGCAGACTATGTATTTGTTCCCATTAATAAATCTAAATACTTTGTAAATACCAAATAATAATTACGTATTATAATAGTCAAACGCACATCAAAGAAGTGTCCGTATTCATGAATATTTTTGCGAACAACACTAAAGTAGCTACGATGACACATCAGGTGCACTGGAATTCTACAACAGTTATCTTTCTGGGTTTGGGTGGGCCATTACTTACCGCGATTAGATTATCATTTATATTTTGTACTCTTGGAATGTTATATGTCATGTCTGTTTATTTATAGACGAAACATTTTCGTTCTATACTAGTATTTCACGTTTATGTATTATATTAATTATTACTTAGAAATGTCGTCCATTATCTGGGTGAAAGTACAGGTACATAAAATATTAAAATGGTACTTAAAACAAGCTCGTTTATTAGGGATTCTAAGCGAACGACGCGTGGGCGAGACCACGCACCGGGTTTATTATAAAACGTTTAGTCACACTGAATGACTTTGATAAGATTTTATTTTAGGACGTTATTCATCTGGAACGCTGTGCGTGTTGCTAATTCCCTTTTTAATGCGTATAGTTAAACATTGATACAATGTACTGCATTTCATTACATTTTTAACAAAGCTGTTCGCATATTATCCGTCAACGTTTTCGGTAAACAATGACAGTCTTACTTAATATTATGTTGCTATAATATTATATACATATATGATGTAGGTATGTGAGTGTAGTCAAATCCGTTATTAGTAATAACGAAATGTCAACCCACTGATACCGCTTGATAATGTAACGTTTTTTAGTAAATGTAGTTTTTGATATCAGTTTATCGCACCTATTATATTACTAGTGGAACAATTTGATAAATAAAAATAAGTTCATGTTTGTTTTGTACTGCAAAATTATCGCACATTTTCATAATATTTAGGTTTGTGTTTTATCAAAAGATAATTTATATAGTAACACTGTCCTGTTCTACTATCCACTATCGGTTTAGAGTTCCATTTAAATTCCATGCTAAAACAACAGTTCAGTGGTAGGTATGTTAACGAACTTCTTACTTCTTTACCCTGATGGCAAAAGAAATGAGGTTCAACACTTTTTCGTATGTATGTTTCAAGCAAATTCCGGCGGAATGCTCATTTACTGCAAAATAATTGCAAATGTGGTTAAAACACTACTAAAATGTTTCATTTCCTCTATTCCAGGCACAGGCCGTCTAGTATCACTATCAGATGACAACAGTCTACATCTATGGGAAATAAACGAAAAATCGCTGGTTGAGTTAAAAACGTACATATTCGAGGGAAAGAACAAGAAGATCTCTGCGCTATGCGTCGAGTCGACGGGCAAGCACCTGGTGATCGGAACCGAAGGCGGGAACATATACAACCTGGACCTTAACACGTTCGCTGTCACCGAAGATGTGATATATCAGGATGTTGTTATGCAGAAGTGAGTAACATTTACATAGTAGAGCTCTTATTTACTTTTATTTTGATTGACCGGTTGATCCGTGGATAGTGACTCCATACATTGTATGTCTTGTATCGATAATCAAGGATATCAGGTTACTCCAAAAATACGTATTAGTTTCTCAGTTTCTGAAAACTAGAAATATGTATGTTTTTAGTCCAAACCTCAGGATAGCTAAGGGTTTATTTTCAAATTTAAACTTATGAATAAATATTGATTAAATATACCCTGTTGACGTATTCACAAAAAAATCGGTTAAGCGATTTTAACTTATTAGTAAAATCGAGGCCAAGAGACTTAGATATTGGACAGTTGTCGACCTACCGGTACATATTTGTTTGTCTTATAGATAAGATTATATTTCATTGCATTGGATAAGTATATTTTTCACTTATTCAAATGATTCACCCAGGTATTCGAGATTATGCAACGACTGCAAAAATATCCGGTTATAATCCTGATAGTTATCTAAATGTCATTATTTTCCACAATAACCAATCACTTTATCAAACATCCGCTTTCCAGAGAAATACAATACTTATACTTGATAAGCAAATAATTTTCTCAAAACAAAGATATTTTGTAAAAAACATTAATGAGTAGCAAATATTTCAAACCGCCTATCGATGCGTGTATGCAATATATGTTATTTTTTTTTTTGAAGACTTGCCCAAATTACCCACCCTTCATAAAAACTAGGTGTTCAAGTTCTATTTCTGTTCCAGTTGTCCAGAAGACTTCAAAGTGAACCCCGGTGCGGTGGAAGCTATCTGCGAGCACCCGAAGGTTCCGTCCCGCTTGCTGGTCGGCTACAACCGCGGGCTCGTCGTGCTGTGGGACCGCGTGGCGGCCGCGCCCACACACACCTTCGTGTCCAACCAGCAGCTGGAAAGCTTGTGTTGGAATGATGACGGTACGTCATATATTAGATGAATAGGTCATGTTTAAGTGAATGCACCGAACGTTCCTTCCCCTGTCTTCCTGATTTAAATTGCCGCTCTTATCCTAAACTTTGAAGATCCACATCTTATAAGGAACAACTTTACTTATTCAAAATGCAACACAAGATACTTGGTATATTGCATGTGCATGTAGTGTATTATAATATTAAAATAGTAGTTGTGTTTAAAAATATATATAATAATATGGTTTGACTATTTATTCCTGTACAGGCGAGCACTTCACATCATCTCACAACGACGGTTCATACGTGACGTGGGAGGTGGCGGGCGCGGCCAGCGACCGGCCGCTCAAGGAGCCCGTCACTCCGTACGGCCCCTACCCCTGTAAGGCCATCAGCAAGATACTCACGCGGACCAGCGTCGATGGAGACGAGATCACTATCTATGCAGGTATGTTCGGCATTATAATTTGTTTAGTTAGGGCCGATTTTTTATAATCTGTTTACTTCTATCTCAAGAATAAATATGGCCGTTTGACATTATTTCACAAAAGCTGTCAAAACGTCAAACATATTCGTCAGATAAAAATTATCTGACGATTGGAAAAACGGCCTTACTCAGCCATTTTTAATTTTGATCTACGGCATGAAGTTTTATTAGCGGCATTATAAATAAATGAATTACAATAAAAGTATGTATTCTCAGGTGGCATGCCGCGAGCTTCATACTCCGACAAATACACAGTCACAGTACAACAGGGCGAAAAACACGTTGCCTTCGATTTTACCAGTCGAGTAAGTAATCGTTTATTCATTTGTTAACATATTCACAGTATCACGTAAAAATTATAATAATAAACTAAAACAAAAGTCCGGTAATTTATTTTCACAAACTTCATATTTGTATTAGGTTATCGATTTCTTCACAACGACTCCGGTGCCCCCGGACGGCGTCCCGCTGCAAGAGGAGAGGCCGGAGACACCCGCTCAAATACAAGTACAAACCGTCAACCAGGTCGCCGCTGCCTTGGTAAGATATCTTTTTTATTTATGGTGTAGTAGCTGTATAAATTACAAAGTTTTGAAGTTTTGAACAAAGTACTTCCAAACTTAACTTTTAAAATGTTAAAAAGTGCAGGAACCGCGAGAATGAAAGAAGTGTAGAAATACCCAACAATCCTGTAAAACCGTCAAAGTGAGTTAAGTTTTGTTAAAAAGTACTCCTACATAATTACACATAAACGTTCCCTAGGTGGTGCTAGCTGAGGAGGAGCTGGTAGTGATAGACCTGTGTGACTCCCGCTGGCGGCCCATCCGCCTGCCCTACCTGGTGTCCATACACGCGTCCGCCGTCACCACCGCGCAGCTGGTGGACAACGTCGCCTCCAACGTCTACGAAAACATTGTGGCTGCTGGTATGTTGCTGCTATATTAGTCAAAATTTAAACATTGTCTGTTGTAGGGGTCCCAGTTAGCGGTCAGACATAATGTACGTTTCTATAAAAAAACCTATTAAGTGCAAGTCGGATTCCGTACAAATAGGCGAATAAAAAATCAAATTAGATGATCGGTCTACAAGGAGCGACTGCCCATCCGAACTCCTGAACCCAGTTATCTGAGCAACACGATGCCCCTTAGTGTTAGACTGGTCGTCAGACTTTTTAGCTTCTGTCTGCTTGTAACGTCTGTCAAAGATTTATCAAATTATGACATAAAATCAAATTAGCAAATAAATGACGATTTGAAAAAATTTGAACTATTAAATCAAATTTTGATGCTTCTAACAAAATCCCATTACAATTAATAGTAATTTGTACCAAAACTTGTTTTACTCCGTGTCCCAGGCCAACAGCAGTGCGACAACATGTACTCGGAGGGCGCGTGGCCCATCTCGGGCGGCAGCGCGCCCCTGCCCGAGGCGGGCGAGCGCCAGCTGCTGCTGACGGGCCACGAGGACGGCTCCGTGCGCTTCTGGGACGTGGCCGCCGTGCCCATGACGCCGCTCTACAAGTACACTACCGCGCATCTCTTCAGGTAGGCACAGCTGACATACACTCGGGTGTAATTTATCTATAAGTTAGGAGAGATACGACTTGTATACAGAGTTCAAAATAACTTGGAAAAGGGCTCACCACAATACGGCTACTAAACTAGTATATTTTGATAACAGACTAGTATTAAAGCGCCAAATGCAAAAAGAAGGCGTAAGCCGTTGTGCACCTATACTCTCAATTCTGCGGGTCAATTTTACTGCAGCGATGGGAACCGAGTATTTAGATCCAAACTCGGTTTAGCCCGTTGCATCAGGGCTCACATTAGGAAGTGAATTGCCAGGGGTCGACTATAAATAGTATTAAGCGGTATGAAAGAATATTTGTCAAAATGAAAAAGATAGATCTGATGTAAAGAGGATGCAAATTTAAATTTAACTGAACAAATAGGCTTCAATATAAATAATAAATCTGCCAATCTCACTCATAAATGAAGCTTGCAATTAAATCATATGCACACAGTGAAACTAGGAGCAAGACGTTGTCGCAATTGACTTAATTATTTTGATTGTCCGCAATATAGTATAGATATTTCCCAATAATTATAACTGAGGAAACTGATGTTTAAATTCTTAATATATCTTAATCTCAATATTTAATGACAAATCGGTTTCGTCGTGGCGCATTCCTATAATTTCCCTTTCTTATGTCTCTAGTCAACCAAAAGCATTAAAACTTGCCACTATTTCAGGACACTTCTTTAAACTTTTCTTGTTTTACATTTCCTTCGATCACATTTACATTGAATTAGCATAGAATTTAAATCGTCTAAATTCTCCAGTTATTCTTACGTCTTTGATTTCACGCGATAACGCCTTGTCCTGGGTCTGTGTGACTATGTATTTAACGTTAGCTAATGGTTTGTCTTCTGCTTATCGCTTGCTCACAACGAAGTGGGCTCAAACGATCGACCACAAGGTAACAGTTAATGTTGTAAGCATGAATAACATTTTATTGCCAGCTGCATGCTTATTTTTCTTTATGTTGGCAATACTTAGCTTTAATACATTTCGTAGCTCAAAATATTATACATATTCAAATTTACATCTTTTTATTAATTCCTTATAAGAATTTTATTTTTAAAATTTTTGTAAACTGTTACCTTTTATTTTATTTTTCTTACCTCATTACAACAATCACTAGAAAAAAACATGTTAGAAATTTAGTGTGTTAAAGAAATGAATATAAACATTCCACAGCATGATTTTTAATTGCATTAAATCTTTTGGACTTTCACTTGGTAGAAATTTTCATAAAAATAGATCATTAATATATTTATAGAACTGTGAATAAAATATTGCTATCATAATTGTATGTTACGTATAGCGGTGAAGAAATTGGCGAGAACAACGACAGCCAAGCGGATGAGGAAGAATGGCCGCCTTTCAGACGAGTCGGGACCTTCGACCCCTACAGCGACGACCCGCGGCTTGCGGTCAAACGGGTGAGAATATACAAACACTACCTTTTTTGTAAGGCCGACGGATCCTCATGGACACTCACTTCCTCTGGGGAGGAGAAGGGTAGTGTCAGACTCTTACTGACTAAAGCTGAACCGCCGTGCTACGTCCTCCGCGCTTTTATGTCGGTTTATAGCTATGAGTTTCAATCGTGCTTACAAACACTACATACCAGAAGACAATATCCATGTTTGCTACTTAAAATGCGTTAAGGAAATTTGAACAGAAGTTTCTTCACAAAATATAAAAAAAGTCATAATCGACGCTTTTACTATTTTGTGTCTTAATGTCATGAGTGCAGTCACATTCAAACCTAGTCCGTTGTTTTGGAACAGTTTTGCTTTGTATTGGAGCGTATATTAACTAATTTCATGAATATTGTAGCATCATATGTCTTAATAGCTTAATAGCGAAGTGCCAAAATCAGAAAAACTTACACGGCTGCTGTTTCAATCATCTTTCATTGATGTTAGAGACTGGTTAGAAAATACTGTATTATGTAATTCCTAACAACTATTTGGTTTTGTAGGTGATCCTTTGTCCCTTATCGGGAATGCTGACTATTGGTGGAGCGGCGGGACACATCGTCATCGCTAGTCTCAAGACGTCCTCAAACACAGCAGAAGTCAAAGTAAGTCTTATTTCAAATGCAATAAATATCATTTTTCTATTGACTTTTTGTTTGCGGTATTTTGAGCTCCATTGTTCTAATAATACGTTTTTTTACTCAGTCTGTGACAGTGAACATCGTGTCGGACCGAGACGGTTTCGTGTGGAAGGGACACGACCAGCTGACGTTAAGGTCCGGATCGCTCACATTCCCGCAAGGATATCAGGTAAGATTAATACTAGTTGTTTCTGTGTAACAATTTTTAGTTATTTACACTTCTTATACCTACAAAATGATTCCTGATGAATTCAATGTTGAGTAACGTAACGTTTTATTTTTTTAACGATTTTTTTGCTATTTCACTTAGTATATGAGGCGAAATGAATTTGTGAGAAATTGTACCGTCAAATACTGATGTTGTTGTATTCCCAGGCGAGCTCTGTGGTACAACTGGTGCCCCCGGCGGCGGTGTCCGCGCTGGGCGCGCAGTGGGAGTGGGGGCTGGTGGTGGCGGGCACGGCGCACGGCCTGGCGCTGCTGGACGCGCTGCGCCCCGCGCCGCTGCTGCACAAGTGCACGCTCAACCCGCACGGTACACACACACTTACTACTGTCAGTGGGAGTGTGGTAATAAAAAACATGTGCTGCAAAGTAACTCCCCAAAGACCTTCTTTTCCTTTTACAGAGAATAAGAGGAAACTTCTCCGTATTATGGTTAGGTAGATATCGCAGTTTTGAATTCGGTAAATACACGGTTGGGCTCACGTAATAATTGACTTTAACAACACACAAACACAACAAATAATAATTCGATAAGGATGGGAAGGAAGGGAGCTAATAAGGAAAATACTTTTCCTTACCTTTTTGGGAGCCGAAGGGGTCGCTTGTGCACGCTAAGTGCAGCTTCGGTAACAATCAAATAACAATGGTATATTTTCCGAACAGATCATTCCGGTGCCGGCGACACGCCGATATCTAGAAGAAAGTCTTTCAAGAAGTCGTTGAGGGAGTCGTTCCGGCGACTGAGGAAAGGCAGGTCACAACGGCGCCAGACTACGACCACGTCTAGCCCCACTTCACCCACACAAGTGAGTTTTTTTAAGATAATTTCGATTGTTTTGTCAGTTGTAAATAAGGGATAGGTGACTTCTGCGTATTTACGACCTATATCTTAAGGTCTGCTGTGGGTCTTGATGAAGAAAATGATGACTAATTTATTTGTTAGTGATTCACGTCTGCGGAACGAAATCTTGAGAGAATTAATAACTAGGTTAACACTATGTGCTTATAACTATCGTGAGGATGATTCATTATTAAATGATACTGTCAGTCGTGAGTCGAACTGTTTGACTCGCGATCCCGCCGCGTCAGCTCATGATTTAAGACTCCGGTTGGGTCCGAAACTAGTCGGGCAATCCCGATAAATTCTTATGAATAAAACTGCATCATTTAATAGTCAAAAACTTTCAAATATCCTTATTTGATGTTCGTCTTCGTCTATAGCCCATCCCTAAGAAGCCGGCAGACAAGGCGGCTTCGGACACTGACGCGGAGTTGAAGCCAGTGGAGCGCGCGGTGGAGGCGCGACCTGCTGACGACGGCTTCGGATCCATGGTGCGCTGTCTGTACTTCGCCAGGACATTCCTTATCAACAGTATGTTCACGTTTTATGTACTATTATTGTGAATTATTTTTTGGTTGTTCATAACAGCTGTATATATAGGGTTAAGCTTTGAATTGCCGTATTTGAAAACGGCTCTAAGCTATAAGACGTTTTAAAATGTCTATTTGTCTCTACATTCTAGTTTGCTTAATTACTATGCAAAAAGGTTTTAATTTTTCTTTCGTTTTTTAAATCAATGGGCGAACGCAACCTACCTACGCCTTTATTTTTCAATTAAAAAGATTTTGTAATTTGGCCTAAACTATTTAAATCTTAACGAATGTTGTATATGGTATGTGTTGTGTTTCTTAAACTAAGTAATCTATTACTTTAATATTAATGTATATTTTAATTACAGCACAAAACTCGACTCCAACTCTCTGGGCGGGCACAAACAACGGTACCGTGTACGCATTCACAATAAACGTGCCGAACACGAACAAGAGGAAAGACGAGCCCGTCACGTGCCAGCTGGCCAAGGAGATACAGCTCAAGCATCGCGCGCCCGTCATAGGGATCACTGTACTGGACGGTGCGGCCGTACCGCTGCCAGATCCATTGGAGGTCAGCTATTATATGAACAGAAGAAAAAATTTAACCATGTTTGGAACAATTTAATCTTTTGACATATTTTTAAGTGTGACAAGTTGGAAATTATGTGTAATGAAAATCAAACTAAAAATCAAATACTCTTTTCAAAATAGTAATAATTCCCTTTAAAACTGTGTCTCAAAAAATTGTTGCCAGCTTCTTTTGTTTTGACTGGGTTTAAACCAGGTTCACTTGAAGAGATTCTGCACATTATTTTACTGTATTGAGCAGCTCAGCATATCTATCTGTCGAATTCAGCGATCTCACTAAAGACATATTAAAGTGATGATGTATTCAGCTTACAGAATAATGATTTCATTTCGTATCGCAGTATGATAGATATGCAGCTAACTACAGCTGTAGGTTCCCTAACTACAGCCCCATGTACAGGTGGAGCGCGGCGTGGCGGCGCTGCCGGAGGGCGGCGCGCACCGCGTGGTCATCACCTCGGAGGAGCAGTTCAAGGTGTTCGCGCTGCCCTCGCTCAAGCCCAGCAACAAGTACAAGCTCACCGCGCACGAGGGCGCCCGGGTACATACACATACACACTATAATAATACATAGACGACATTCAGTATTGTTTCTGTTAAGTTCAATTAAATAATTTTTTTCACGCGATTTAACAGTGGTACAGAAACGTGACGAACTTCCGTTGCAGTGTCGTCCAGTTACCTTCTAGTCGGGCCTAAGCTTTACTTCAAAAAATATAATAGTCAAATTGGACCTCATAAACCGTTCGGTATAAGTAGTTATAAAACCTCAATAATCAATTTACTCATATGTAGATTACCAATATTTTCAAATTACCTTATTCTCATAGCAATTAAGATGGTTTATTTACTCCCACCTCTGGCTCCAGGTCCGCCGCACGGCCTTCGCGTGGTTCGAGTGCAACACATCGGAGGGCTCCCGCCACCGCGAGTGGTGCCTGCTGTGCCTCACCAACCTGGGCGACTGCCTCGTGCTCAGCCCCGAGCTGCGCCGGCAACTCAACGCGGCCGCCGTGCGCAAGGAGGACATCAAGTAATATACTCTACGCAAATATCGCAATTTTCGATTTAAAATAAAAATAATAATATAGCCATTATCAAATCCTTTTTCGTTTCTGATTCCTTAGATTTGCGTACAAATCCACTATTTGAAATGCAAGGTCACCACAGAAATTCTTACATAAGATTTTTTTTTTCAGTGGTATTTCAAGTTTGTGCTTCTCGAAACGAGGCGAAGCTCTCTACCTGCACTCTTCATCGGAACTACAACGGATCAGTCTGTCCGCCACAAAGGTATATCAAACTCAATAGTAAATTATAAACTTCTGTTGGACTTGGTATAAAACAGCTGTTACGTAACGTAAAAACTAACATTATTAAAACGACCGATTTATATTATAATATTTGTTGTTTATAGGTGACAATTGCGCAGTGTCATATTATCCTGTCTCCATGGGCAGCTTCACTGCGCGGAGCCTTCGAAGAGCCGCCGCTAACTAATGGCGACCACAAGGTAAATAAATACATTGCCGTCTTAACTCTTTCTTTATCCAGATTTAACACAAACTATATAACAGTTAGCCATCACAATCAAAGGCAAGGCTTAATTTACGTCCTACATATCCGAACTAGTTTTAAATCAAAATAAGCATACTCATGAATAAAGTCGTGCTTAAGCAGGAGGAAGTTCCCGAGGCCGCGCACGACGTGACGGCCGCGTCCGCCGACATCACGGTGGACTCCGTGAGGGACCACACCAGCGCGCCAGAACAGCCGCCGGAACTCAACATCAACCTGCAGGTAATACAAGGAAAATAAAAGCCGGAAATTAAAACTAGAAGGAAATGCTAGGACAATAAGAAATGTAACATTTTTCATTCACAAGTTACAGCAAAAAAACAATTTAGATTCTAACGCGTAGCGTAAGCTAATGTAACTTACTTATATTAAACTTAAATACTAAAAAAACTGTATAGCTATCCCAGTATCCATATATTTGAAAAATTAAACTAATGGTATGAGGTTGACAGCCGTTAACTAGTTAAAAAAGTCGAATATATTATGCATACGCTACATAAATATCCTACTGCCTCATAGAACTCGCAAGTGAACACGAGCTCGATGGTAGTGAAGACGACGACGCGGACGATGATCAGCGACAGCAACGGCGACGGTACCACCACCACTACCACGACCACCTCCAACTCCACCACCGAAAACAGTGAGTATGACGTCACGCTTTGACCACCCTGCCTTACACGCTGTCCTACAGCCAATTTACTTCTTAGTTTAGTAAGCAGTTCGAGAGGCCTACCGCCCTCTCGTATATTCATATCTCTACGCCTTGTAGCGCACGGTTAAGTCTCTGAAACTTGTAAAATATTTAATTATAAAGGCTACTACTAATCCTATAAGAAAGAATACATGGCCAACTTAATGTTGTTATTCATTATGATTAGATAGATTTAAAAGAACTTCTTAAAAGTCAACGTAGTAGATCAATTAAACCAACAAATAGAATAAATAATCATCTTTCTGAAATCATTTTAGAATACCTCATCAGTCCATATTTTATACAATTTTAATTTACAGGAGTTTCCCGATCAGTAAAAATATGATCTGCATGAAAGCGATATACGCTTTGAATTGGCTTAAAAATCGTGTTAAAATTATCTCGATATTATTATACAGCAAAGCTTTTGCAATACAAAAACAAATGTTTTTATTGTAAATGGTTACAGAAAAAGAATAATAAGACTTTTAAATAGTGAAATAGTCTATTGATGGCGAAGCCGTAAATTAATCAATAAATACTATTAAAAACATAGCATTTTCTGGACAAAACAGTCTTATTGTTCTGCTTGGTAACCAGTGCCATATTCAAAATATAAAAATTAATAATTTGTAAAACAAGTCGCTTCATACACCATTTTATATATTTATGTTTAATGTTTATTCGTTTGTGTTTGACGGGCGCTTTGTGTTTTGTTTGTAGTCCTAGAGCACAGTCGCGAGGAGGGAGTCATCACGCGCATCGAGGTACCCCACACTTTGCTTTCTTAAACCTTATGTACTATAATTTCTACATAACATACCTACCTTGCATGAATGCCCTTTTCTATTCCGAGTATTTTAGTATTTCAACAAATTATTTAGCTTCATATGCCTAACTTTTTAGATCTCTTGTTCCAGAACAGTTTTTCTTCTTGACTAATAATTACTAAACTAAACCTGTGTATTAACCAACTAACTTAAGACATCAACAATGTTGTGGCGTCCGCTCGTGTGTTGTTCGTACAGGGGTTCATTCACCATCATGGCTAAATTATATGAAAAGATATTGGTAACTTACAAGCATTGGAATAATCTTCAGTAGACCCCGGCAAACACGCGCGGTCGCCACGAGTTGCCGAGAAGAACGTACGGTGGTACTCATAAGGCGGTGTTCACACAGACGGGCACCGTGACGGTCCCGGCCGGCACCGACCCGAAGCTGATCCTCGAGATGTTTGACCGCCAGCGCTCGCCGCTCAGCGTGCCCGTGCCGCCGCCGCCCGCCGCCGCCGAGACCAACTAACTGCCGCGCAACCGACACTTGCTCCCACACTCTCGTACTACTCACTGTCTGTAGTGTCTGTCGTACCCCGTATTAGCGCACTCCGCTGCGTCGTACGTCCGGTATGCACACCACCGAATCAACACGACATACCGGAATTATTTTATCGTTTGACTACTTGTATTTAAGTGACAATCTTTAGTTATACAATTTAATAGTATAATTTGTCTACGTATTTATCGCGTTAATTCTTTCTTTTATGCCTAGACAGCTAAAGGTACTGCCATGAAAAGCTTTTATTCTTACAAAACAATTTGGTTACTCTAGGTCTTCAAAGTATTTTCATTTAGGAACATTATCTGTACATTTATTAAATCCCTCGTATTTTAGGGAAATTGCATTTTATTATATTTAACTTTGAATATTATATAATAATTATTTACGTGGCTTGCATGTTTATATTGTGGCGAATACTTTGGATGTAATTTTTCTTGCAATGTTGTGTATTATTTAATTTAAAATGTTATAGATGTTTAATTTGTACTTAAGAGTATCACTAGATTTTCTATGACGAGATTATCTTAACTACAATATTGTTCTTAGTTCTATAAATACATGGCGACCATAGCTTTCGACACTAATCGTGTATATTAAAAATAAAGCTTGATATGTAACTAAATCGATCACGTAACCAATCTTTACGCAAAAATAATGATTAACGTTTATTTTAGTACAAAATCCGGAACGCCATAGCAACGTTTGTTGTAACAGCAATACTGCAATATAATTGTGGATTGTTTTAAGTAATTTATAGTTAAGTGAACAATGTGAAATTAATATTCTAATTTAGATAAGTTAGTATTTCGTACATTCGGAATGAATGTGATGTGCCTATTTATTTCTTTTTTATTAAAATAAAGATTGTATCTAGGTAATAGCATTAGAAACTTTTTTGACAATTAGTAATGACTAGAATATATTTTATTATGGATAGCATTTAGATTTTCCACGGCGAGTTGGAGTAAACATTTTTATTGCCAATTTTTTATCGTAATGAAAATTGTTGTATTACCTTTCAGTGTTTTACTTAAATTAAACTGTATATTCCGTAAATATTAATTGTAATAAATTATAATGTTGTACGAATGGAAAGTTTTATGCAATATTTTTTTAGCTTTTTATTTTACTTAATTTTATATAATCATTTGCAAGATTATTTTGTACCTTAATTGGAATTCCGTTATGTTTTTAATAATAAATGGCAGCTAATAATATAAATAGCTATTTGCACATCTTACTACACATCACAATTCGTGATTTAAGGGGATTGATTTATTGTTTTAGACATATATTTTATCATAGATATAAGTTGAATGTGCCTGTCTTTTTGTTAGTAATGTTTGGCCCTCTGGCCGGTGTCGACATAACATTTACTGTAGGAAGTGTTGGGGTACTTGTATGTTGTCCAAAATGCTTCTATTTATAGTATATACAATTTTTCTCCTTATACTGTGGCATTTTAATAAACATTTGATACGAAATTATCAATTTGTATCCAACATTCTTACAAGAAAATAAAAGCTAAGACTATACATTTGTTTTTATTTATATTAATAATGTCTTCCAATTTAAGTACACTAGGTCGCAAAGTATGTTGTGATTTGGTGGCTTGTTACTTCTGAGCAGTCGGAAGTGAATTGGAGCATTTAGGATGATCCAATCAACTGCTAGAAATAAAGTAGTTCTGGCATCAACGCATTGCTAGCGGGTGTGGCTTTTATTACGCGATACCACATCCTTCTATATCTTAACATCATTGACGTCCCTTCGTGTCCGTGTCCTGAACTAAGACCTACTAAAGACTACGTAAGTACAGTATGATGTAAAAGAAATACTAGGCATTTAGAAGAAAGGCCTTGAAGGAAAGATCGGATTTGGACTTCAGGTAACTTCTGAACGTACAATCAGTAACCGTAATGAACATTTTAAGTTATTAGGTGTAAAGTAAAAATAAAGAAATAGGTATCTATTATTTACACAAAGCGATTTCATTTTCGCATGGATATTGCCTTATTACGGTTGGTAAAAAGTAGCCTTGAACCTTCTAAAAGTTCCAGCAAATCACATTCCATATTTTAGCATCGGCAGAGTAATATCGTTTCGAAACCCTACCTACCTGTTTTCAGTTATTGTATTTTATTTTGGTACTAGTAGGATAGATTAAATTGCCATAAAATAAAATAAAAAAACGAACATTTTCAACGTTTCAATTTTTCTGACAGTTTGACTACTCTGACACTGACAATTCTTGAATACAGCTGTCATGTGTGTTGATAAAAATTATAGAGAAATTTAGATTTACACGATTATTTGAAACACTTCTTCAGAAAAGTTATGGAAGTTTGTAGAGTTTGTCTCGCAAAGACCCCTGAGAAAGATATATTTCAGTTACAAACTCGAAAGAATGGGGATAGTAAGAGTTTTTTAGAAGTTTTCACATTTTGTTTAGGCGTACAGGTAAACTATGTTTTAATTCACTTTTTTCTTCTGTTTTCATCAACAATTCTTGAAATACTTTTTCCGTTTGTCTTTAGGTTGCGAAGGATTCAGCAGTCAGTACAAAGCTATGCATAAAATGTTACAGAAAAGTGTTATCATACCATAAGTTCAAGTGTTTAGCTTTAAAGAACGATACTTATTTAAAATCTAAGTTAGCGCTTGAAGGAGGTAGTGTGAAACCTGAGGTGTTTATTAAAGACAATATAAAGACTGAGCAACTTTCCATAAGTGATGATTCCCAGAACAACAGTGTTAAGGATGAAGTTAATATAGATTTATTTGTAAAAGATGAGGACTCTGCTACTAACTATGATACTGACGACGAGTTCCTTAGTGTGATAAAGAAAATCAAATATGAGTATATTGAAGAAGATACTAAGGAGAAAGGTAAATTATGTTTGTAACTTCTTAGTTATGATTATGTTTAGGCAGTAGCAAGTTAACAACTTAACTTAGTTGCTAAATATGATAAAATAAATAAAAAAACTGATTAATATTTCCTAGTATACATTTTCACATGCTTTAATTAATAAAAAATAATTTGATATTCTTTCTTTGGTATTAATTCTCTTGGTATCATAATACTTTATATTTATTTTAACTAAAGCACCTTCAAATAAAAAGCGGAAAAAAGTCAAAGGAGCCAAAGTTAGTACTGTCACTCGGCAGATGTGTGAAGAATGTGGAAAGACTGTGAAGGACTTGAAGGCTCACTCATACATGCACCTACCAGAGGCCAGTCGGAGAAGAATCAAGTGCCACACATGTGATCAGACCTTCTCTAGTCATAGCGCCCGCTATAAACATAACAAAATCAAGCATCTTGGTATTAGGCAGAAATGTAGTATATGTAATAAAGGTTTGTATGGTTATATTCTTTGTAGGTTTAGATGTAATATTTTTTACTACTATGTTGAACCCTCTTCTGAACATGCTAACTTTTAAGTTAAGTTTATCTTTTCAATACAATCCAAATTATTTCAAATTAAGTGCTGCGAAAAAAACTTAACATTTTATCTAAAACTAGCTGTTTTTTGTTTGATTTCAAATATTGCTTTGTTTCTAAAAAGAGTATTTGTGTTTATCTGCCAAAGCCCAAACTCCATAATCAACCATTGTTCTTTCCTATGTTGGGAGCATCTGCTGTCAAAGTTTCAGCTTTTATAAAATAATGTAGGTCTGGCGTCCACAGGCTCTTAGACCATAGATTTTTGATTTTTATTTATTGTAATTTATTGTATGAATCCTCTTTCACAGTTGTGAAGCACCCCAAGCAGCACTACAGGTTGGTTCACAACCGCTCGTCGTTACCATTCGAATGCGTGCCGTGCGGGCGTCGGTTTATATCTAAGTCGAGTCTGGACGTGCATATGACGACACACACGAAGGACCGGCCCCATGCCTGCGATGTGTGCGATAAGAAGTTCTCCACCAAGTCTCTTATGCTACTGCACAAGTGAGTTTTAAGAAGCTTCTACAATTTTCTTAGAATATAACTTCGAATTCTCTCCACAAAACA
The DNA here is from genome assembly GCF_003590095.1 of Trichoplusia ni. Taxonomy (NCBI): domain Eukaryota; kingdom Metazoa; phylum Arthropoda; class Insecta; order Lepidoptera; family Noctuidae; genus Trichoplusia; species Trichoplusia ni. The sequence goes on along the minus strand of NC_039480.1, from coordinate 15,512,263 downwards.
GAGATTATGGCTAATTAAAAAAGCTAGCTTCATTGGCATCCTTCATTATAAAATTTGCTCTCAGATTGTAAATTTTAATAAAATTATTAAAATCAAATTTATTTTACATTTCCAGACGACAGGTTCATGATAAAGAAAAGTCGCATCTATGTCAGTTATGTTCAAAAAGTTTTTTCAAGAAATATCACCTGCAAGAACATTTGAGGTAAGTTTTAATCTTATGAAATGTTGACCTCTAAAAAAAGGGAATCAGTTACAAAATTCCATGAACACTTACTTAGATATACAAGAGAAAACTGCAAATCAAGTTATTCAGAAAACTATTAACTCTGTAATTAATCTACTGAAAACTTGCTGAATACCTTAATTGTCAGTTTTTGAATTAACGGTAGTTTGGCTATATTCACAGCTATAATTATAACCTTATTCTGTGTTTCTAGCATTTTTTCTTGCTGAACATACATTAATATTCCTAATTTCTTGTCTGTAGAAGCCACTCCAAAGAGAAGCCGTACGAGTGTCCGGACTGCGGCAAGTTCTTCGCTTCGCTGTCCATCATGAAGAGTCACCGCGAGATCCACAAGGATGTCAAGAGCTACGCCTGCACGCTCTGCGATATGAGCTTCAAGAAGAGAAAGTAAGAACTTTGGTCTTTTCAAAATTTTTGGTCAAATTTTTAAGGCGTTATTATGATTGAACTGTCGCTGTATTTTAATAAGAACTTTTGGTGGATTCAAAGGATATCAATAGAAACATTAAAGGCTTTCTATGGATGTTTATGAACAACCTGAGTAAATTTGAGTCTATTGCTCAAGTGCTTTCGATTCAACTGGTTCTTGATGTTAAAATTATATTTTTAAACGCACCCAGAATAAACAAATTTTTTAAAGAATTGATTTAGCACTTAAGTCTATTCTCTAAAATGTGAAACTTCGTATCCCGCAGCATATTTCATGCCTAAACCTAGTTCCTTCAAGCCCACGAACAAATAGTATTGATCGACCTTTTTCTTTCCAGCTACTTATCGGTCCACATGATAAGTCACACGAAGGAAAAGCGCCACCCCTGCCAGTACTGCGGCGTGAAGTTCGGGCGCTCAGACCACCGCAAGCGGCACGAGTACACCGCGCATGAGAAACACCTCGTGGCCGCCTGACCCCCGCCTCGGACCAACACGGTTATCATTAACGCGGAGTCTCTACTTAGTAGTGGACATTAATCACATATCTGTAGGTAATGGACCTACTGTGCTGTGCGATAGTAATTCTTATTTCCTGGGCGAAGTGAGCGGTGAGACGGGAAGTACGCTATTGCTACAAAATGTAAATACGTCATGAATTTCCTTTGTTTACCTCGCACTGCCTGTCAAATACCTAAAAAAATACTAATTCGTACAAACCTTTGGGTTTGAGGTTTCCTCGTTTTTGTCCAACCACTCTTGACAAAAAAATACCGTCAAAATGATCTTATTTCAACGTCTACGAACGTCAATATGTGGGCATTCTAAGTGATGTTTTTAAGATTTGCCCTTTGGGATCAATGTACTGAAATATAATTTTTGGTAATGGGAAATATACGTACCACGCAAACGTGGTCTTTGTTAGCATGAAGATTGGGTACACGAAATGTAATTCTTTTTTGAAGGAGAAAAGGTCTTTAATTAAAGGAAAAAAGTATTTGGCTCAAAAGAAAAAAGACAAGTTTAGGCATTAAATGTGATGCAAACCGATTGCTCAACAGAAAAAAGGCAAGTTTAGACATTAGATGTGATTCAAACCGATTCCTAAGATACCTCCCGGTTTGTCTGCACACAGTTCACACGATAGGAAAACGGATGTGAAAATAATGCGGGGCTACCAATCCATTAAGCTGTTAACAAGAACCTTTTCGCTTAATTTAATGTCAGTTACGTCTGTTCTGTGTACTGTCTTTACTTTAGACACGTTAGAAATTTGCCGGTATTACAGCGTATATAGTTGTTACAAAATCTTTTTTTTTTTGTTTATTTCACACACGTATTGCTATTGTAGTCATCCGTTTTGTGCGTTTACTTTAAGTCACGTTTCCAGGTATTATCAATTTCAAAGATAAGATCAGGTTATATTTTATTTGTTCCTATTACAAGTTAACATGAAAGTTAACGATTTTAGATCGCCTTTAAAACGAGAAAAAGAAAGCGCTGCAGTGGCGCCACTGTCGGCATACGATGACGTCATTGCAAAACTTCCTTGATTTACTGCGAGAAAGCAGTCTCAAAAATAATTGAAAGTTTTATCTGTATATAATGTTGATGTATATAAATAATATTAAATACAAGAATGTTAATAACCATGTAAAATAATGTTGAAAAATTGTAATATGTCTAAAAAAATAAGACCAAAATTGAGTTACTTTAAAATTCATATTTTTTTAAGAAATTGTTGTAATGGTATTTTTAATTTGTATAGTTATATAAGCCAGAGGTGCTATTACTTTAATCTTAATCCAATTTTTATTTGTTATGCGTAAAAAAATATTGTTAAGTTTTAAAAATAAAAACATTTCACTATTTTTTGTTACAAATTAGTTTTATTTGTAGTTTCAATTTAATAAAATACATACTAACACACAAACACATTTATCGTTATTAACTCATTGTAAATAAATTGAAAATAATAAAAAGTAGTCAAAATTGACTTTGAAAGCATCTACTAGTACTGTACTGTACCCAAATTGCTACAACACGAGATAACAAAAAGAGAATTCACCCTCAGCTCCTTCATAATCTATTTTATTTTACCAGTTTATAGTAATAGTCATTTGATTTCGAGGGCTTATTTCAATTCACCTTCCGTATTTACCTGCTGTGAACTAGGTACAAACTGACCTACCGCGGATACGTCATTTCAAGAAGTTTTTTCAGAATGACATTCTAATTCATGTGTGACAGTATCTTTCTCAGGGAAGCACACATCGAAATCGCGCTCATCGATAAGTCGCGGCGACCCGGTAGGCGAGTATATGTTCAAAGTGTTTTTAATCGATTCAAGTTTATGGTCCAGGTGTGGGTACTCTTTTTCGAGAACGTCGACTATGTATCGGAGACGGTCGTTCAGACCTTTGGCGTCGTTGTGTTCTTCTATGACGGTTTCTTTTGGTTTCCTGATGCGGAGAGTCTGGCGTTTGATGGCGATGGCCAGCTCGCTGCCGAGGCGCTGGCTTCGAACTACACGCTCTAAGAGCTAAAAGTGGAAAATAAATATTATTGTACTTTTGAGCAGTGGTCGAGGTCAGCATGCCAAACCCACTGAGCGCGACATGTCCTGGATCATGCACAAAGGCCCTCCAGACTTAGGACAAGCATACATGGATCACAAACGCTTGACCCACACGGGGATCCAACTCGTGACATGTCGCGCACTGTGGGTGTAGCGTGGTGATCTAGCCGTGCAGTCAATTCAATAATTACTAACGGTCTCGATGTTTGTTAGGACCCTCTTATAAAATACTAACCCAGTGCTTCATTCGATCAGTCTCCTTCGTCTCCTTGATGAGGTCGGCGACGTGTTCCTCCAGCTGCGAGTTCCTTGTGGTAGTCTCCGAGACTTCGCGGTCCAGACGCACTTGCTCCTGCTCGAGCTGTTCCAAGTGTGCCTTGGCTTCGGCTATATCCTGTCAAATATTTGTAACGGTAAGTCTGCATAGGCAAAGTAGTAAGATGCAGTAGCTTTAGTTGAGTTAGAATAACTAATATTTGTCTGACAAAGTTTACAATTTTATGTGTCTACTAAACAAGGTTCCCTCTGATGACTCTTTGAGACTAATCGATTGATGGCTTGAGGAAGCTCTTATTAAACACCATTTTGCCTTTATCTGAACAATAAAAATTACAAGGATAAACTGCTCCAAATTCTTAGAGTAGGGGGCTTCTGGCGTAAAGATTTGATATATTTATGTTTTCTGTAATCTACATAAAGGGCATTGTCGTCATCCCTATTTTTACCTTGGTAACCCTGGCGACGTCTGCCTTAGCAAGTCTCAGCTTATGATGGTAGTTGCTCTGCGACGTGCCGGAAGATGCGTGCGACTTCTCAACGGCCGCCGCAGCTCTGGTCTTGTCTATTGCAGTGTCTCGACGCGTCACGTACAGAGCTAAGTCTTCGGCTAGCTTCTCACTTGTACGGCGGAGTTGTTCGCGACGTACCTACACGTATTTTAATGACTTGAGTAAGAGGGTTGTCAAAGTACAGGTGATAGGTAATTTCCCAACGTAATAATTTACCCGATAGATTTCACAAGACGATTTTAGTTACAAACGAAATGTCATGTTTTGATTTGTCTTTTTGATAAATCTTCATTATAAATGCTTACCTCCATTCTATGTATTTCAGTCCTCATCTGTCCAATATCACCCAGTGATGACTTAGCTCCTTGAATGCTTTTCTTCAGGTCCACGGCCAATATACCCTACAATAATCAAAAAATAATATTTTATTTACTTATAACTAAAAAAACAATCACTATTACACACTACTACACATACTTATACAGTATTTGGTTAGTCTAACCTTGCGTTGCCAAATGAGAGCTTCCCTTTGTACACGATCCAGTTCTTGGGCGAGGTTCATCTTCTCTTTGTCTAAAGCCTCTATTTCTTCCTCCAATTGAATGATTTCGGTTTCAGCGTCCTGAAGAAGAATAACTGCTATGAACAATGCCCATAAAATGTAACCAGGCACGTACTTACTTGAGCAGAAGAATGTTAACGAAAGAAAGTAATCCGAATCACTCAATAAACTTTAAACTTTTAAGATTCATTTGATTGCCCTAGTTTGTACCTTGAGACTAGCGGAGTATTCATGCGACATGACCGCATTGGTCCTGTGCGCGATTTGGTTGCGCTCATCAGCGTCCTTGCGCGTGCGCTCCAGCACCTCAAGCTTCCCCCTCAACATGCGCAGAGAGCGGTCCACACGTTTCCTCTCCTGTAGAACACTCTCCGATTCCGCTTGAATCCGCATTACTTTTTGCTCGCATATTTGGATTTCTGGAAGAGGAGAAACCCTTTTTTGTAATTTTCAATTAAAACAAATTCAGTCTTATTTCGATGAGTTGACTTAGTTCGTCAGAATTACCGGTGCAACTATGTGTAATAATAATGGAGTAACAACAAGAACAACTACATATGAAATACTTACGTTTGGAAATAAGGTTGATTTCGACGACAATCTTATGGTGCTGGTCAGCCAGCTTGACGACGTGGCCCTGCTGGCGGAGCCACTCGTGCTGCAACACCTCGGTGCGCTCGCGCAAGCACTTGATCTGCTTCTCCATGCCTTCGATACGACGCTCTTGAGGTGACTTCATCTGGATTATCGAGTATACACAAATAAGATATAGGTACAAAAACATTGGGATCTGATGGGTTTGCAAGTGAATCATGAAATGAAAACTATTAAAACTGCTGAACAAGATTTTTTTTAACCGCGGTTGTTACCGCAAGACTCGGTTAATCGAGAAACGGCTCGGTCGTTTTTTTGTGCATTGGGTAGGTCTAAGAATCGGACATCTATGATTTATTTATTGAATAAAATAGAACGGTAAAAACCAATTACACTACTCAAATACACATAAAACATAACTTATTATCAAGATCAGTAACTTATATCTAATCGGTACAGCATACGAAATTTTAATATAAATTAAAGATACTGATACTAAGAGATGATAAATCAAGGTTTGCTGGGTCAGCTAGTAAACAACAAAAATCGTGCTCCAAGTGATACAATATCCTTACATCAAATATTTCCTTTAGAGCAACGAACTTCTTTATGATGATATCGAACTCGCGCTGCTTCCTGGTCATCTCGGACATTTTCTGGTCGAGGTCTATCTGCAGCTGATCAATCTCCTTTTCCTTCTCCTTCACCCGGGCAAGGCTCTCCTCGAGAACAGCCACGTTCTTAACTTGTTTGTTTCGTTGCATTTCTATGTCGAGCATTATTTTAGCATGTTGATTTTCCATTGCCATTAGTGAAATTTCCTGTAAAAGATCGTTAAGTCAAAATAAACATGTCAGGTGACACGTGAATTTGTTAAAGGGTATTTAAATTTTTCAAAATTACTGATGACATCTTCAATAAAAGATGTTTGTGTAGATAACAAGCCATAGATAAATTTGAAGTAAAATTATGTCTACTAAACACTGAGTGGAAATCCAGTCACCTGTTTTCTGGTCATTTCTCTCATCTTGCGGATCCCGTTGGCCATGGACTCCACAGCCTTATCATTCAGCAGACATTCTTGCAGGTTCAACAGAATCTCATTCTCCAACTTAAGTTTGCATTCCGTTTTCCTGTCCAACTCCTTGTTGGTGGTTTTCAAAATGTTGCTCAATGTTTGATTTTCCTAAAAATACAGTGAACGGAAAATAAATTTTATATCTTATCGACTAGAGTTAAAATATCGTTGTTGCAAGGACTTACGGAGCGTATCATTTCTTGATCCCTCTCGGTCATATCGATTGATTCAGTCAGCTCATTGATCTGAGCTTCTAAGCTCTGTCTCCTAGCATCCTCAACGTCGTCTACAAGAAATGAAGAAGAACGATATCAATTCATTACGAATACTACAAGAACTGTAATTTGGAATACGAGAAATGATGAGTACTCACGTGACTTAGTTGCATGTTCAATATCGTAGAGCAGCTTATCTTTCTGCATGGAGATTTCCTTTCCTTTATTCATTTCCTCCATTGCAACTTTTTTAGTAATCTCCAGACTATTTAGCAACGTCCTATAGTTTTCTTGAAGTACTCTATAAAAAGGTTACATTTTTGATGTAAAGATAGGATTTATAACGACTGTTAGTTGTATGCAAGTATAAGACTTAGTTCATTTTACACTAAGGCACATAAGGCAGACTTTTGGCTATGAGTCTGTTAGATCCGTAGGTATGTGAAGCGCGAATAACTTACTTGTAATCATCCCTGACCGAATCATAGACCTTATCCCGTTGGTTGATGTTCACGATGACGGAGTTCCACAGGCTCATCAGGCGACGCTTGTCCAGGTCTAAATCTTCCAGCTCAGCTGCGTACGCTGTAACCTGGAGAAGGGTACATAAAACAGCTTATAATAGACTAGCTTTTCGCCCGCTTTTCGCCCGCGTCGAGGTCGGTTATATCGGGTTTCCAAGAGAACTCTTAAAAAGTCCGGGATAAAAACTATCCTATGTGGAACTCAAGTTGTTTCTATCTTACAGTGTTAAGTTACTTTAAGGCCTATTGTGAAGAGATAATAAATGATTTATTTATTTATTATTTATTTATGTTCTTTCTCAAGGTCAACTCTATCTCAGTACCAAATTTCATTAAAATCAAATCAATGGTTTAGACGTGAAAGCGTAACAGACAGACAGACAGAGTTACTTTCGCATTTATAATATTAGTAGGGATTTAATAAAAACAGGAAGCTCAATAGTTCTTCAAACGCTCAATGCGTTAACAGTTCAGGAACATGGAAATTACGCCCTCGTAAAAATCAAAATAATACAGATGTTCAGATCTGTCGAACTTAATTTCATCGCCAGATCCGTGCGTTATCCAATAAAATGAAGGAAGCTGTTCATCTAAAATGAAACTATCTAATTAGTTTCTACATTAATATCATAACATATTATTGATGTCTGTACCCTGTCATTAACTTGCTCCATTTCCGAGTTCTTGATTCTGAGCTGTTTCTGAAACATTTCCAACTTCGACTCCAACTTCCACACTTCATTGTTGAGATTGAAGAGAAAAATGTCCTGAAAAATAACAAGATATTTTTTTTTTAATTTGTAACAAAGCGATTATTGCGATGCTTTTTTTATTTATCAATTTTTGTATCTACAATCTTTGTCGATCTTAAATCATAGTTTCATATTAAGAAAAACTTGTTTTCAAGAACTATACAATCGAAAAACGTACTAACGTATGTTCCTCATATATTATCATCACCATCCGACCAATTTCGGCTATGGCGACCGCTTCAACTCCTAGTTGGTATTTTGGCGTTCATGCGAGCGTAGATGGATCATACATACTATCGGTACTGACCTCAGGAGTGCATAGCAGTCAAGGCTATTAACCACTAGACCAACAGGCCTATCTCATATCTTACCAGGCTTCTCTTCTCGGCAGCCAGCGCCTTTTTCTCCGCCCTCATCTTATCAGACATACGGTGGCTGACAGTCAGCTCGGAGTCGGTCTCGTCGCGCCACGCCTTTAGCTGATTGCAGAGAGCTGTCAAAGCTTCCATTTCCTCTGTCGTTTCACGTTCTAGAATTAAAGACAGCATTTTAAGTTGCGAAGTACCTATTCATTTCATAATGAGGGCTTGAAATACAGATCATTATGACTGCTCTTTTTCTTCGTTGATTTTTAATCTGGGTTCAGGGTTTAAACCCCATGCGGGACAAGGATTGTTCCTAGATTTGGGCCTACAAAACTTCGACTTGGAAGTTCCAACATTCACAAAACCATGCTATCACATCTTATCCATGCGATATTCTAGGGTATAAAAAACTGACCTCTGATAATGTCCTCATTTAACTTCTCCTTGGCTGCTTTATACTTCTCGTTGGACTCCCGAGCGCGCTTCTCTGCGGCTTCCCGTTCATAAGTGCGCTGCGCTAACGTGGCTTCGTATTCTTCTATCAGCACCTGAAGTAAAAGACAATATTACTGGCTACTGGGGGCTTACACCAACCTCTTGCAAGTAAGCTTATTGAAGATGTGGAAGAGGGATGGAGCTCTACGTCTAGTGCGCTATCTTGCTTCCACAGCTACAACAGCTGTAAACCGCGTCGGTACACTATAAAGTAAATTCACTTTCTTGATATCATATTCTTTTTATACAGTAACATGAGTAATGAATACGTACCCTTTGTCCGTTGGTATCATGGTCGTTTTTGTAGATGGTCTCCAAGTCCTTGTCGTAACCCAGTTTACTCAGCCTTAGTTCCTCGCGCTGAAATAAATCAATATTAATGTTATGTCAAAATGTATGTTTTTGTTACACATAGGTTTTGAATTTAAACAAAAAAGGTTAAAAGAAACCGTTTAAATTTAGAAGGTCCTGTGCGAAATTCAAGAAAATTGGGCGAAAAGTCCCCCTTTAAGCTGCTTAGAGGTTTTTATACAGTTTTTATTAACCGTGTCCAAACCTCACGTTTGTATCTATAGTCTTCTGCCGAATAATAGCCTCAGTGAACCTAGGACTAGACAACTTCAATTAGACAACAGTATTTCGGTGGTGTCTGCTCATAGCGTAAGACATAATATCCGTTAGGAGTTATGGAAATGCTCTAAACTACCTAATGCCCCCTCATAGCTGGCAGCTGATATATGTATGTTTTATTTGAATTCGGTTTTTATTACCAGGTTGAGTATCTCCTCCTCGGCAAGTGCGTTCTCCTTGAGCAGGAACTGTTTGAGCGTGTCCTGGAAGCGCTGCATGAGCGGGTGCGTGGACTCCAGTACCGCAGGCATCGCTCCGATCTCTCGCTTGTTGCGCCATCTATGAACACCAGATAGGAAACATTGGCGAAGTATAATTCGTTATATCATCCTTCGTTACATACAGTACTGAATTTAGTTTTAGTCGTTTCAGTAAGCAAAAATATATTCTTATATTTGAGCATAATAATAAACCAGTTATTACTTATTTTTCATTAATATTATCTGACTAATCAAATGACGTACAAATATTTGTTGAGTTGAAATTTATTTACCCGCTTTAAATTTTCGCAGACACCACCACGACACAATCAAAAGTCTTAGAAAAGATACCATTACAGTATATGTTTCGAAAAAGTGTACTGACGCGTCAAAGGCCTCCTTGCCAGACTTGTTGCAACGGCACTGGTTCCTCGGGCAATTGCAGCAGTGGCAGTCCCCATCCTCGAACGGCGGCGCCTTGCATTCACACACCGGATCCTATAAAATTTAAAAATTAAGTTGTACCAAGTATTTGGAAAAAAATTAACAAGCAAATGGCCAGACAAGAAGATACAAAAAATAGGATAATTATTTACTTTGGCCAGTAAAATATGATTCTATGTCGGGTTTGTAACTTAGGTACTGAATTGAAAGCCAGAAATAAAACGATAATACATCGGTATTTTAACATTCGAAATTCAATAGATCAAATATTTGTAGATAACCCAAATTATAAGGAAGTCGAAACAACAGTAGGATAGCTACGAACATCCATAGGGTTCGTAAAAACTGCATCGGTATTAGCAAAGCGACAACATTTAATTAAACCCAACCTACTCTACGAAATGTTACTGTATAAAAAAATAACCAACATGAGGGTAGATGATCTTCTCGCTCTTGTACAGAAGACAGACCGGCTCGTGGATGACGATGCCGAGCTCGTCGCGAGGACACTCGCAGTGCGGGCTCAGCAGAGACTCCTCGGACGTACTCGAGTCCGTACAAATACAGGCTCTAGAAGATTCCGGCTCAGATTTCCCAGCCCCCGATCTAGCAGATTCCGACATCGTATCTTCTTCTCGTTATTCGATAAAAAACAGTGTATATTTTATAGCTCCCGATTTGAAAATTAGTAAAAAATTGTCAATTACTGTTATACCGTTACTTGGAAACCGTAACTATTTATATTTTTTTTTTATTAGGCATACTGAATTGAGGGCTGGCATGCAACTTCAACATTATCGACCTATTTTGTATATTGTCAAGGTTGCCATGGTAACGCATTTGTCAACAAAAGCGCGCGGTTGTTGCCAAGTTTACGATAACATTCGAATAAACAAAGTGTAAAATGGTAAGTGTCTGTATTTACTAGCTTAATTGCAAAGTAAACCAACATAGGAATTATAATTTTGTCTATTGCTGAACCTAAAGAAATAGTCGGTCGGTTATTATGTCTCTTCTAACATTTCTATTTCGATCTTGTTCGATTATTTTCAGATTCTGTCTAGATCAAAACCAGCGACGGAGAGCCGGGCGAGCACCGGGGGCAGTTCTGCCAAGAAAACCTTTCCTGAGCTCGAGGACTTTGTATTGAAACGAGATTATGTTGGTGCCCTAACTATGCTGGAGGTAAACACAACTCGCCAACAATCAACCTTGTTGGTTTAGCATTCAGTATCATTAAATGATTTTTTTATTTTTCTCTTTCTCTTTCTTTAAAATGAATATTGTCCTACCTATAGCGTGACAGCCACCGAATAAACGCAACTCGCTGAGAAAAATGAGAGTTCCAACCCGCAGCAAAAAGTGTTAGTTTACCAACAGTGACATTTTTAAGGCTTTAATCTTTTTATAGAGTTTGGCATGATTGAAGGGAAGCTTAAGTTGTGTGATCTTAAGCCCAGCTGTGGGATACAAGGAGAGAGGATTATACACATACATACACAGAATATTATACCTGAATAGAAAACCTGTTTCGTTCTCCATAGTTTCTAAAACACGAAGGCAACACGGACGTGTGGGCGGACGTGTGGAGCGCGTGGTGCTGGTTCCACCTGGGCGAGTACCGGCGCGCGCTGGACGCGTACCAGAGCGTGCGCACCCGGGACAAGCTAGACGCCCGGGTAGCGGACTATATCACCATGGATATCGCTGTATGCTACTTTTATTTAGGTCAGTAACAGGAAATTGGGTATTGTGAGTCCCGCAGTAATTATTTAATCCTTGAGTTGCGGGGGGTTTTACAAACATACAAATCACGTGAACCCACAGACTCAGAACAAGCATTCGTGGACACTAATGCTTGACCTACGAGGGTGTTCAAACCCACGTTGAAGCGCACATTGGGTTTGGCGTGGTACGGCAGTCAGGTTATGATCTGAGAGAACTTACGTCAACTATTCATTTTCTGGACTATGTTAATCTTATCATCAAGACCTCATATCATTACTTCTTTAAGAACAGTGTAGAACAATTCAGCCTATAATTTATTTATCCTCCAGGAATGTACAAAGAGTCACAAGAAGCGGCAGATGAGGCACCAAAATGCTCATTGAAGGTGAACTAAACTTAATGATCTTTGGTCTACTTTCAAAACATTTCGTATTATACAAATGGGTTTTGTTCTTCAGACACGTCTGTTATTCCATTTGGCTCACAAACTCGGTGAAGAGGAGACATTAATGCGCGCTCACGCAGCCTTGCGGGATGTGCCGGAAGACCAGCTCTGCTTAGCATCAGTACATTATCTAAGAGCACATTACCAGGAGGCTATCGATGTGTACAAGAAGCTGCTTTTGGAAAGACGGTATGTAGGCACTCTTCTGTCTTAAAAAGCCGGTTACGACATAACTGACGGATACGGCCTGTTACGACCTGACCTTCCACTTGTTTTCGCCTTTGTGTTAATTTCTGGGACACCTGTATATTTCATAAGTAATAATAATATATTATATCCCAGAAATACTATGCTCCAACTCTTGCCAGTTTCACAGCATAGAAATGGTGAACTGACTAATAATAATGTTTACTTATTAAAGTTTGGCTAACTAATTCAACCGATTACAGATACAAGAGATATGAGAAAGATGATATGGATTGGATAAAGCTATTAGCAAATACCGATAGGTAACTTTGCAAACAAATACACTGTAAAAATACTATTATATCGTCAAAACGTAGTGTAATAAAAAAATGCTTAGTCTAGTAAATGCACTATAATCTCAACCATAATGCGAACCATGTTACTACATATATGTCATCACGCATGGTCTACGTTTTACAGGTTCGCTTTAACGTCAACGTTTTTCGATGCTTCTACATGTGCTTATAAATTACGCTTCACATTATTGTCCGTGATGGAGTCATAAACCACTAAACCGATTTTAATGAAAGTTGCAACCTGTGTGCTCTTCGGTCCAACCTGAAAGCTATCGATAAAACGGAGACCATCTGTTAACTGGTCTGTTACATACATATTGTAAAGTATGATAGCTAGTCTCTTAGCATCCAAGATCCTACTCGTTCAAACAATAAGTAGTATCGAAAGAATATTTATTTTCCTCTATTGTGTTTCGTTTCTTTCAGTACGTTCATGGCTCTAAATGTATACGTGGCTCTGTGTTACTACAAACTCGACTACTATGACGTGTCTCAGGAGGTTCTAGGAGTATACCTGGCTCAGCATCCCACGTCAGCGGTTGCGGGAAACTTGAAGGCTTGTAATCTTTTTAGGTAAGATTAGAATTTAAAGTGCAATTTTCTATTTATTTTTGTTCCTTGCTCAAATTAATAATTTTCATTTAAGTTATGATTTTCAAAATAAATTGCGTTAATTAATTTACTTAAATATTTGTAAAAAGCACTTAAAATTCAAGGTAAACCTAAGTGTTATAGATACGATTGGATAGTCAATTTTATCTTTAGCTGAACTGACTGAGCTGATTTCAGACTGTACAATGGGAAAGCTGCTGAAAATGAACTGAAACAAATATCTTCGGAACAGCATACATTTGGACAAGATCTCGTTAAGCACAATCTTGTCGTGTTCAGAAACGGTGAAGGAGCTTTAAAGGTGCTCATTCTTTGAACCTTCAGTCAGAGTTAGAAAGGAATATTTTCTTTCAAGAAATCTTTGATGTATCTTAAGACTCAACATTCAATAATATCCGTCATCAAACATGATTTTAGGTACTCCCAGAACTGGTAGATGTGGTACCTGAAGCCAGGCTTAATCTGGCTGGCTACAGACTTCGAAACCGAGAGCCTTTGGAAGCGAGGACGCTGCTAGAACCTCTGCAGGCCACCTCGCCACTACACTATATTTTAAGGGCCGTGGTTGCTGTACGACTGTACAATGAAACTGGAGATGTAAGTATCTTTAAAACTGTATAATTCCTTGATTTTGAGCAAGAGTTCTATATAGGGTGTATATAAATAATTGAATTCCTTTTTTATGTATCGTTTCATAGAGGTTTCGAAGACCTGTCAGGATAACTGACAGGTTTCCTCGTCTCTTAAAAAATAGAATTTAGAAATGTGACCTTTAAAACCTTATTCCATTATTTTTGCAATCTTCAGATGAACTCTGTATTATGAAGCACACTTGTTTATAAATATATACAGAACACTATTTCGATAACTTTCTCAGGAAGAACAGATGAAGCTGGCTCAGCAAAGTTTCCACTTAGTGGGCAGTTCAGCGTCAGAATGTGACACGATCCCGGGCCGCCAGTGCATGGCCTCCTCTTACTTCCTGGCAGGTCACTACGAGGAAGTACTCGTGTACCTCAACTCCATCAAGAGCTTCTTTGTAAATGATGATACGTTCAACTTTAATTATGCTCAGGTAACATTAAGACCACTTTAAGCTATATTCGAAGGAGATTAGTATGTAATTTGTCGCAAATAAATAAGGAAACTGCTGTGTGGATATTTGGCTTTTGTTGTTTCTGAATTTTTAATGGTAAATAAACTTTCGCAATGTAAAGACGACCTCCGTGGTCGAGTGGCGTGCGCACCTGTTTCAAGGTGTTGCTAGCTCAGAGGTCCCGGGTTAGATCCCCGGTCGGGACAATGTAAAAATTTACAATTCTGCATTGTCTTGGGTCTGGGTGTTTGTGGTACCTTCGTTGTATCTGAATTCCATAGCACAAGTGCTTTAGCAACTTACTTTGGGTTCAGAACAATGTATGTGATGTTGTCCGCATTTATTTAAGAATGATGTGAAGGAAAGATTGGCCATTGTGGTTCTGTAACTGTTGTAAACCCGGATCTTTCTTTTCCAATGCTACCAAGCATTCTCTACCTACCGTTTGCTATAGGCTAAAGTGGCGACGGGTTTCTACCGCGAGGCGGAGGAGAGTCTGCTGAGTATCCAGGACGAGAGCATGCGGAGCTCGTTCACATTCCTCGCGTGTCTGTGCCGCTGTCACATCATGAACAGGGACGCCGCGCTCGCCTGGGAGATGTGTGTCAAGGTCACTTGGAGTCCATTATTTAGTTTTTGGTCTTAGTACTGTATTCTATTGTTACTTATGTTCCACCCTAATAGTTTTAATTCAATGTATACAGTTTTCAGATTTTTATTTTAAACAAACTTAAAAAAAATACTGGACAGAGTAAATTGGGCTCCGATTTTGTGTTATGTATTTTTGACTTGGTATTTCTGTAAAACGGGTATTTCTAAGGGTATCCCTCTTAGTTATTCGTTCCAACTATACTTCTTTTCCTTAAATAATATTTTGTATTTAGGAACATGGCAACTAAAAACAACGTAGTTCTTGTATTATGTGCTAGATATTTCTCAATACAAGCTCGTAGTAAGTTCATTTACAATTGTATCGCAGTCGGCGGGCACTCCTGACAGCTTCGCGTTGTTGCAACTCGTCGCGAACGACAGCTACCGCATGGGACAGTTTCTAGTCGCCGCTAAAGCCTTCCACATGCTTGACAGGTAAAGAACATTTTAGGATTAGTCGGTAGAAGTCTGACACTTCTTTCTGGTCAACCTAAAGTGAAAGAGTCATTTGATGATTTCCCATCCGAAGAAAAGAAAAAGAAGTCCTTTATCGATATAGGTCTTGCTGTCTTCTTAACTATTGGTTATTACTATAAGGTTCGCACCCACACCGTACAGGTACAACTTAACAAGTTGAAAGTAATCAAACTTTATCACAAAAGGCATGTTTATTTATGTAATTCAGAAATTACCATGAAATATTTAGCTTTCCAAGTAAAAAAACCAAAACTTTTACCTGGTCAAATCACAATGATAACAATAACCAATGATCACTAAAAACCGAATCAGGTACCTACCTATTTCCTCTACCCCCTTCTGACTTACTGATGATTGCCAAAAAAAATCTCTCAAATTGAAGATTGGACGGAGGCCCAGAGATGTGGGAAGGGTTACGCGGCGCGGTGTGCGGGTGCGCGCAGGCCGCGGCCGCCAACAAGCCGAACGCGGCGGCCGACCTCAGGGACGCGCTCGCACTGCTCAAGGGGCCGCGCTCGCACACGCGCGCCGACAACATCGTCAGGACCATCACCAAGTGGGCGCAGCAGAACAGGATCCCCGTATGATCGGAGAGCAAGGCTTGCTTAGTAGCCTAGAACTTCGTAGAAGTATGACGAGATGTAGAAGTAGAAGCCAAAAACTATCACTCCAATTAGTAGGGTAATTAACTAAAAGTAAAAATATTTAATATGGAAATAATAATTGGAACAATGAAACTGAAGACATCATGATTTTACATTTAGTTAATGACGTGACTAAGTGGATTTAATAGATTAGACTGAGTGTGGTAAGATTAGTTATGGTCATTAAACGAAATATTTATGTAAATTGTGTTTTTTTTTTACGTTGAAGAAATTATATTTCCCTTGGCTAAAAGTCTGCGTTCTAACTATACTATTAGAAATTTCATGCTAGTCTCCTGGAATTTTTGAAAACATTTGAGTCGCAAGCGTAAAGACCGACCCACGAGAATTCGTTTAACACAAAATCCTTATTCTGCGTGGGCGTCGAACCCGCAACACGTCGCGCGCAATCAGTTTGGAGTAGAGATCTGTGTAATCACTCGGCTAACCGCGCATTTTTAACTTGTATCAGAAGCTTGTTAGCAATTACTAAACAAGTCAACATTTAATTAAAATTTAATCAAACTGTTTAATCTGAACTCTGAAATGGCATCCGTTAGTCTTGACCAAGTTATTACCTGAGAATGAACATAATTGCATTAAACCATAACGTGTAAACATCCAGTCTCAATGATTCACCCCGTTCTAACATTTATCGCATTCGTACTAAATTACTTCTACTAAAATCAACAGTGGGTACGGACATATTCCAATGATCGCCCTAAATTGGTTCTCACATTGAATATTTATATTAGCGCAAATTGCCGGTATATGCCAAAGTTATTTCTTAATCCTCAAACACGTATCATTTCTAGATTTGGTAGCGCATGCCCCAGATCTACAAACTTAATTTACTGCTTCCTGTTAATTATTTAAAATGTTTACGTTTATTTCTCATATGGTATGTGCTGCTTGTGCTAGTACCACCTATAAAAGTTTAACTGGAAAATGATTCATGAGCCGTCGAACATTTTCACGACGCTAATTAAACCCTATTTCTTGTTCATAGTTATTATCGCTGTATGATGCTTTTTATGGTATTTATTTAGTTATATGTCATTTATTATGGGTAATAGACTTTACGCCCATATTTGAATGGCAGTTTATGAAGGAGTGATCAAGCAATTTGAGAAACTACACTATAATGAATTAAACAGCTAGTAATCATAACAAAAAGCTATATAAATTGTCGATTAATGATAATCTTTTTCAAAGAAGTCGACGGCAAAATAAAATCAAATAATTCAATTTTTTAATAAAGATTATTAAGGATCAGAAATAACTGCTATGTATCTTGAAACCTCTTTGGATGAAGAATTATTTGATATCGGTAATGAGCTATCATATAAGTCTATGGCAAGTTTTAGTAGGTAATGCGAGTTACCGGTAACTTGGATGATTTCAACATCGTATTTCCGTTGAAGGGCGTTCTTAACTTAAAGCAATTAAACAGGCTTCATAAATATTACTAGATTTAACAGGTACCTACCTAAGGGCAAGTTGGGTTCTTTTAAGTTTATGCTACTCTCAAACTACTTATTTTTATTTAAACACATTAAATAAATGTTTATTTTTAAGTGGTGATGTTTATTGTAGTTGTACATTGGGTTTTTGTCATCTTTTTGTTGTTTTCAACACCAACTGTGTACCTTTATTTAAATAAATCAATACATGGAGCATACACATATACACAAAATATAATTAATTTGGTTAAGTACAAACGTGTACGGTGAGTGAGAGAATACATACTTGGATTTGGATGACGATTAATCCGAGAAACTTAATGGACATACTTAATTTTTTTCTATTGTGGCCATCGATTTTATAGAACTTTCAATTTGCTAGAGGGCATGGTTATTATTTATCAAGGCGCTATAGAAAAATACTGGAACGATAATCGCTTTCATATCGCAATACATGCGCTCTTTATCTCACTGTAGAATAAAGGATCGATAGATTCAAAAACGTGTATCAACCTATCGGCTATCATCAAATGTTCGTTTATCATTCTTAAAAGTTTCGAGTAAAAGAGAAGACTTCATAGTGTTTTGCTTTATTACTTAGCTGTGACAAAAGACAAAAATTAATCTGAATAGTTTGTTACCATTAAACACCAATTCTGACTCGTAAAATAATCATATAATATTTATTTATTTGTCTTGATGTTTCTCTGACATCCAGGAGTAGACGCAGTTTTTTTTTAAGTTCTAAATTTAACGATCCAATGGGAAGTTGGTGAAGTTTATTGTAGGATTCTATTTTCAAAGAGACCAAACATTCCCCAACTTAATTTCGACGCAAAGGTGATCTAGATGTGCAAGAGATTATAATATAATAATAATAAGATTATAACGTCACTAAAATGATACACTTTTATTGTAAAAACTTATTTATACGAATATTCAAAGGCAGGTTAGAAGTAAGAACAAATATGTACTGCATAAAATGCATTTATTTTTAAAAACTACATTATATTTACATGAACGTAAATAATACGACGCATCAAGATCAAGTCCGTAGGCAACAGTCAAGTAGTACATAATAAATAATTAGTTACAGGAGACGGGCGAGGTCGTCGGGCGCGCATAGTCTTGCTGAACAAACCGCGCAAGGCGGTGGCCAGACGGCAAAGGCAATAAAACTAGAGAAAGGGTCACTCCATCCTAATCTCCCGTTAACTCGCCCAATGTTACATTTTGACGGTTAACGCTACTCTGTTTGACCCCAAAAACAAAAATACATTAGCTTCTACAAAAGATAAGAAAAAATACATCTGAACAAGCCTTTGCTGTGTAGCCGCGGCCTAAGATTTCTAACCAAACTAAAAACAATAACTCTCAGCCAAAAATCTTTTAACAACATTCTCAATACTGCTCTCTGTTAACATATAGCTATTCTTCTTCGTTCAGCAAGACAGGACGCTTTGTATCGTAGCTGCTGGGCTTAGCCCCACGGGTGGGCGACGTGGGCAGCGGGCAGCGTGTACCGGGCAACGGGCGCGGCGACCGCGACCGGCGCAGGCGCAGCGTACACCTTCGCTACGGGAGCCGCCACTGCTACGGGGGCAGCGACCTGAGGGAAACATTCGATATGAGTACCTATTGAATTAAAAAATAGATTTTAACGTTAAGTACATTTTACAAACATGTTACAAACGCCATAGACCATATATGTCTCAAGAAAATTATCTTTTGACAGCTAAATATGATCACAATCATATTTTGATTAATTAAAAGTGCTTTATTAACTTGATTATACAAATACGTAAGGAACCTTAATTTAAAAGCAGCAAGATTCTCTTACTCTTCATTCGTGACTATAACGATATTTGTAAAAACAACTAAGAGATTCTCACCGCATGAGCAGCAGCACCGGTCCTCTCAACGACAGCATTGAAGCCGTTGATCTTGTCGGCGGTGTATGTGACCTTGCGCACGTGACCGTCGGGCTCCACCAGGCTGTAGGAGCCGTGGACCACGCCGTTCTGAAGCGTCTCGGCCGCGTCCTTGTGGTCCCCGGTCGCGGGGTCCGCTACGCCGTACGAGAAGCTGTACGCTGGGTTCGGGTCGACGGGCTCAGCGCGGACCACCTGAAAAAAGGTTTGTTAGCTGTTTCTAGGAAACGATTTGGTATGGCTTTAGGCAATTCCTTGAACATTTAAAACTAGTAGAGATTAACGTTACTAAACAAGCTTCAAAAGAGCTCTCAGGTCTTTCCTTTTTCCCAGCAACAGTCTTCTCTGCAGTAGATTTTACTCTTAACATTTTTTCTAGTGGTTAAGAATTATTTTTGTCTCCATAAGTACCTACTACTTTATTCACCCACGTAAGATTCGTAGTACCTCTTTTTTACAGTTAACAGAACAGCGATTATCAGTAACTGGCCGATAAGTTGAGTGTATTTTACTCACGCTGACCGGCGCAGCAACAGCTTTAACAACTGGTGCGGCGTATGCAGCGTGAGCGATGGCGGGGGCGTACGCTGGCGCAGCCACTGCGTGCGTGGCGTACGCTGGTGCGGCGTACGCAGGCGCGGCGTACGCAGGCGCGGCGTATCCGATGCCGCCCAGCAGCCCCGGCCGGGCCGCCGCACTGGCGCACGCGCAGCATAACAAGAACAACTAGAAGAAGACGAATATGGCAACAAAGTTAAACAGGGTAAGCAGTGGAAGAAAATGCACAAATGCGGAAATGACTTAGATTCTGAGGAAAAGAAGAAGAAGAAAATTCACCTGACCAAACGGGAAATGCAAACTAAATTAAAGCAGTTAAGATGTGAAGATTTTTGATTTTTTTATTCAGCCCTCAAACTAAAGCTTTTTGTTTCTTTTTGTAAGCTAAGCTTTGATATTTTTCCTTCTTAATTTTTTTCATCATGTTTAGGCAAACTTGCCTTAATTATTATAGTTGTATTTTGTTATTATGGCCCCGTAACATGGGGATAAATACCTAACTAATGCTTCGATATTGAATTAAACCTAAAAGTTTTAATTTCATGACCCTTATAATAGCAGTAACAAAAACCTTTACTTTATAAAATGTTTTAACTAATCGTTGGGACCTTTAGCATATTTTTACTTTTAAATATAAGTATTCCTCTCACAATATAATATGAGTAGTTACCTTAGCGAGCATGTCTGTCGCGTGCGCACGTCGTGGTGTGAACTGCACGTGTGTCGCTCCCCGCCGGCGCACCGTATTTAAAGCTCTCGGACCTGCGCTGAGACCTGCACCTAGCTACACTTGATACATATTTCGCAAGCAAGGACTGGCATATGCGTCCCTGGCTAATATGTGAATATGTGTAGCATGGGCTTGTTTTGCTTTAAGGTCTAGCCCTGTTTGTTTTGACACTCGAAACTGATTTGGATCTTAACTATTTCGATTGCAACATAATTGCTAAGCTATAGAAATGTTTGTGGAAGAAAAATTAATTACTTACTAAAAATTGAAATTTGAAATTGTATCACAGTGATCAAAGAAAATTTCTGCGTAAAGCTTGCGCAAAAAAGCTTAATTACGTTCATTCACTACATTACGTTTTTTTATCTTTACTTCCAAATTCCGATGATAAAATCCTCAGGAGTGGCATTATGTTAAAATCATAAAAATAAGTCAAATTAAATGTTTTATCTCGCGGTTCATCACGTGCTTATTCAAAAGCTGCGTTACAAAGAGTTTAGAAAATTAAAATTGTTTTTCCTACGCAAAAATACGCTGCCTAACCAATACTACGAGCGCATAACACAATCTTAACTAGACAGATTTCATCATGGTTTTTCAAATCAACTAAGAATTATCTTAATCAAACTGGTCAGTGTAACACAGCCCTAAATCGAAAGTCCTAAAATCTGATGCAAGAAATACAAACTTTTGCGCGTAGTTGTCAATGTATCAGTTATGTAGTATCAATATGGACATATATGGGATCGGCAAAACTAGATCTTAACATACACGACGAAATATACCAGTGGAACGCCCTTATCTGTGTTGCCAGCATATATAATTTAATTATAGATAATTTGACAATGAACATAATTTAGTACGAGACTAAGTCGTAGGTGTACCTTAGTCATAGCGTACAGAATGGTGCGGGAGTACATAATTAGCTATAATTTATAGACCTACGTGTATCGAAGCAAAGATTAGGAATTACATTTAATTAGGAGCCGGTAACTGGCCGATAAGTTGCCTTTAATTAAATAATGGTTCGGAATTGCTTTTATTTTATTGCCTTGAGTATTGATCTGATTCATTTCAGGGCATTAATAATAGTTTAATGGAGAATGATGCTATTTCTGTCGTCATAAGGCACACATATGAATTGGAGGCATTTGCCTATTGTAAAGTTTACAACTTTTTTCGCGGATCGAATATAGATCATTATTCGAAGTTGAAACTTACTATACTAGACTATAATGATAAAACTACTTAAAATCATGAAAGATACTAATCCTTACCATATATCATGACAACTGGTCAGCACCCATTAAACAAAGTTGAAATTATTTAATCCTAAACCATTTTGCGGCTGCAGAAGCCCAGTGCAATGTATGAAATGCTCAAAATAATTGCACAATCAGTGTAAATGTGTAAATCTTATTAATATCCAGTCCATGTTTAGAGTTCTGTACGCAATTATGTCATATAGCCAATATCTAAGCGACTTTACTTCCCATTTGTTGCTCTCCAAGAAACTATAAAACTTTATTATTTTTATTGTACAAACCTTTTCTTACTCGAATATAACAATGGTTTAAGACGTAAGTCATTTCGAAACACACCGACCTAGAGAAATGCTATAATTCATAGGTAGAATACTCTTTATTGTATACCATAAGGAAAACCATATTAGGTCAATACAAACAAATATGATGAGTACAAAAGGCGGTTTTATCGCTAAAAAGCAATCTCTTCCAGACCTTTGGATGGAATTGAATTATGGAAGAATTTTAAATTAAATTACAATATCTATAAATGGTCCACAGGTCTCTACCTATACCCGGAGGGTTTAAGCATCGAACAACTTAGAGAAGTATTATGATATCAAATGAATTATTACACTAAGTTTCAAACAACAAAATATTACGGTTAAACAGAACCTTGACTGACGAACTTCATTGCCAAGGAGCACCTACTTTATTTTAGGAACTTAAAGCTGATTCATTGCTACGTCGTTAATGATCAAGCTCATTAATCTACGTGAAGAATTTCCCACTATGCAAAACTTGTTGCGGAATCCAAACATTATCCGTCTCAAATCCGTCTCAAGTACCAAAGCATTCTTCCTTCATTATGAACCCTATAAACCGTAGGTACTGTTGTCAATAAAACATACGTAGATGGACGTAAATAATACTTGCTGCTCGTAAACAAAAAACGGCATTATATAACATTATCAACCTAAATTCTGGAGCTAGTCATAACGCTAGACCTAGATAACTGTGCCTCAGTAACAATGTCATGCCGTATCCGATGGAATAATATCGTTCAGTCTGGTCTCGGATCTCAGATAAAGAATCAGGCCGACTGGGCCTTTTGTAATTATAGGCTTAGGTCCTACTGGGGGCGGTTGCAGTGTTTAGGTGTGCACGGGCTTACGCGCCAAGTTGCTACGGGTTTGTTCTCGATTCGGTCCTGTATCAGAGTTTTTGAACGAAACAAACATGTAGCTCTACACGAGTAGCGATCCAGCCGAATCTTTAGCTGTCAATTAGTTATTTTCGGGTTCCAGAGTACCACCTCGACCTCAAATTGATTAAAACTGGACCCGGTACAATGAGACTGTTAAATCTACCTGAGGCTCCCGGATATTTTTGTCAAGCTTAAAGCTTTAGTAAGTTAAAAAAGGTATGGTATTTGTTCTATTATTGTTGCGATAATATAGAAACTAAATGATAGATCGATGAATAGCCATGGCCCTGATATTGTTCATGTAGACAAAACACTTGTGGCATGACTTTTCAGTTGAAGTTCCTGGTGAAAATTTCCGTCAGGTCAATTTAATCCTTACTAATATTATAAATGCGAAAGTAACTCTGTCTGTCTGTGTGTTACGCTTTCACGTCTAAACCACTGAACCAATTTTAATGAAATTTGGTATAGAGATAGAGTTGACCTTGAGAAAGAACATAGGACAGTTTTTGTCCCGGACTTTTGAAAAGTTCTCTTGGAAACGCGATATAATCGACCTCGACGCGGGCGAAAAGCTAGTTCGATATAAAATCAACGCTCGCAAAGCGACCTCAGTCCATTCCCAACTTTGTATTATGCCTGTCATACCGCTTAGAAATGAATTTTGGCGTAATGTAGGTCACATTCGGTCCGCAGTTATTCCGGTACATAGGTATAACAAGCAGACATGTGCAAGCCAGTTTAAAATTCATATCTAGCCGCGCCCTTTAGCTAGTGCACGCATAAACCACATGCATGCGGATTAGAACACCAGACATGATGCAAGGACAAACTTTGCTCTCACATTACCTAAACAGTTCGATTATAGTGGTATTTTGCGCCCAATTTTTAGCTGAATATTAAAAGAGAGAAAATATGAATAGGTACATGAGCTTCGTTTTGTGTTGGAACTTCCTAAAATGGAAAAGTAAGGTTGACGTTGACCTCACAGTCCAACCATAGTAACGGTTTTGTGTGAGGCTTAACTTATAAGATTTAAATTTGTGATAAAAAATAAAAGAATTAAAAAAAATAGTTAATACGTTAGTTTATATTAGAGAATAATATTAAAAATCTACCATTACAATTATTTACGAAACATAATTAGGTACCTTTCTTCTTTAAAAACAAATAATAATATAATCTAAAATTAAGGTAAGGTATAATCTACTATATTCCCAAAAGGCCTCGACGGCTATCTCTACATTCCTTATCAATGTTTAGACAGACTACTTTAACAACATTCTTTCTCAAATCAGCTTCGTTTTCAAGATGAAAAGCGGGTGTTAGTTGTGTCTATTGAAAATCTAATTTTGTACAGGGTTCCGTATTCTTGGAATATTAAAAACAGCCGTTAGTTAACTCTGCTACTAAAAATACTAATAATATGTTTCCCTTTCCACCCACTGCGAAATGTTGTTCCTAATTAAATAACGCCTTATTTCATCGCCCGCTACCATGAGAACCATAAAAGGGCACGCTAGAAAAAAATCATACCAACTTAGTGCCTCCGTATTGAACACCTCATTACACAACGGGAAGTACGTCACACAAAGCGCGGCCACCAGGTCCACAATAATACTCACGTTCAGCACGTGATTCTTCATACCCTTCTTAATAATCGATATCCGACGAGTTTTGCAAATAATTACATCTGATATCTGAGTCCAACACACAGCTACGAAGTAAGCAGTCTGAGCTTTCCTCTCTACCTTCTTCCTGTCTAAATAAAGCCAATCACGACCTAAGGTATCCTTTACAACAGCCCTTCGCGTCTCCCATTCATTTCGAATGAACATTAAAGAAGACGGAAAGAATCCATCCTGAGCGAACACAACGAAATACGCGTACATACCACCAAAGAACTGTATTAATCCTACTTGGAAATATGCCATAAACAATAGAACTTTGTTGACAAGGTGATCTTCAAGCTTGCGGGGTGGTATCTTCATGATGTCTTCTTCTGACGTCTCGTAGGCCAGACTCATAGCAGGAAGAAGATCTGTTCCAACGTTAATGACCAAAATTAACATAAGAGGTATAGGAAGAGGCAAGCCGAGACATGCATACAAGACAAATGGTAACATTTCGGGCGTGTTAGAAGTAAGTGTATATGCAATGGTCTTTTTCAAATTGTCAAAGATTCTTCTCCCCTCTTGAACGCCCAAAACAATTGACGCAAAATTGTCATCCAAAAGGATCATATCAGCAGCTTTCTTGGAAACTTCTGTTCCGTTAATACCCATGGCCACACCAATGTCTGCTTTCTTTAGGGCTGGAGAATCGTTAACACCGTCTCCTGTGACAGCAACAACGTAGCCCAGTGATTGGTAAGTCTCCACAATGAACAACTTCTGTTGAGGACTCGTCCTCGCGAACGTTATCTCAGAGTACCTCATTTGGGCATTTTTTAAGTCATTAACACTCATTTTGCGAAGTTCATCACCAGTTATTACTGTTGCTTTAAATTGAACTCTAATATGTGGTGGTACATCAGCGAGATCGATGTGGTGCTCAAACGCATAGTCATAAGATGTGGGGTAAGTGATGGTTCCGCACTTGCGAGAAATAGCTAATGCTGTTACTGGGTGATCCCCAGTCACCATTACGACTTTTATACCTGCTTGCCTACATAATGAAATGTATTTTTCTATATCTGGCCTAGGGGGGTCGATCATGGCTATTGCCCCAAGAAATATAAGATCTTCTACAGGAAAGTTACGTTTTTGAACATCGAATTTATAGCCAATCGGATAAGTATCGACGGGCAATTTCAGGTCACAATATCCAATCACACGCTCACCCATATTAGCCATTTTAATAAAATTAGCTTTCAACTCTTTTTTTATTTGTGGTGATAGGGTTTGCGGTCCTTCGTCGGTATGAACTCTAGAACAGTATTCAACAACAATTTCTGGCGCCCCTTTCATGATTAGATAATAGCTACGAGACAGTTGCATACGATGTATTGTGACTTGATACTTATAAGCTGAACTGAAAGGAATTTCAGCTTCCTTCGGGTTTTCTTCTCGGAGCTGCGTCGCAGAGCGATTCACTTCCATATATCTTAAAATAGCAGACTCCGAAGCATCGCCCAGAATTTTTCTTTTTTCTATAGGTTTATGCATAGTTTCGTGGGCAAATGTAGCTTTCAAATTTAATGAGGCCGCTACACATAATGTTGAATAAGTAGGATTTGAGACATGTGAATGATCATTATAATCTATAATTTTGAAATTACAAAATAAGTGTGACACACTCATTTGATTCTGAGTCAGAGTCCCGGTTTTATCTGAACAGATACATGATGTTGAGCCTAAGGTTTCTACTGCTTGTAAAGTTTTGGCGAGACAGTTTTTCGATTTCAGCTGCTTGGCCGAGAGCGTCATGCAAACTGTTAACGTCACTATTAAGCCCTCCGGAACATTCGCCAATATAATTCCCAGCATGTATTGCAACGCTGACAGCCAACTTTTCTGTATTACATACACCATTACAAAGAATATAAAGCCAAAAGCGAATGCTACACCACAAATGAGCTTAATGAAATGGGTGATTTCTTTGGAAATCGGTGTTTCTTCTTTCTCCAACCCAGTTACCAATCCAGCAATTTTACCAATTTGCGTCATTTGTCCAGTTGCGATCACCATGGCTTTAGCGACTCCTTCAGTTATAGGACAGCTGAAGTACGCCATATTTCTTGATTCTAATGGATTCGAATGAGTGCATTCAGGTCTATGCTTAATAGGTTCAGATTCTCCAGTCAATGAAGACATGTCGGTGTTAAAATTCGAGCACGTAAGTATTCGCACATCAGCAGGAACTATGTCTCCACTTTTCATTTCCACTATGTCACCGATAACTAAATCGGAATTGGGAACAGTTTTCTTAATACCATCTCGGATCACGACGGCGTTAGGTGGAACTAGTTTCTCGAAGCCACTCATAACAGCTGCATTTTTCGCTTCTTGATAAAAGCCGAATAGGCCTGTACCAACAACGGTGGCGGTGATGACGAATCCTAAATAGAGATATTCTTTAGGTGAATGCCCGCCGGTCTCTGAGTGAGCGTCAATTTTGGCAGCACAAAAGAAAGCAACAAAGTTAAGTATCGCACCTATCCAGAGCACACATTGGAACCATCCGAAGAGGTTGTGGCGAAATATTTTCCAGTAGCTGGTGCCTCGAAGTTCTTTAAGTTCGTTCGGGCCATAACGCTCCAGTAGTTCTTCAGCGAAGCTCTCACTGAGGCCGGTGTTGACGTTAGTGCGGTAGATGTTCTCGAGCTGCGTCGGCGTCAGGAAGTGGTCTCCCGTGTGTGACTCCTCCTTGAGCACGGATATCTGGGACATGTCCATCATGCTGTGTTGCATCGCGCTGGCGCGCCGCAGGCCCCTCAGGGAGGTGGTGCTCGACCACCGCCGTTTGGTAGTCGACATGGTGCCAGGAACTTACTTCTTTTTCTCTGATATAAGTTGACTTCAGATCCAATTAGAAACTATACCTTTTATATTTGGCTTTATATGTAAAATAACACGGTTAAGAAACACAACATAAATTGCGGCGTGTGTGTATTTTGAATACGCTGTCAAATAGAGAATTGCGTTTCCATGGCATTTTTCTATTCTTTGACGTCTTATTTCTTTATCGATGCTGAAGACTAAGTTGTTGAAAAAAGGTTATTAGTAACATAGTTGTTCTACATATTTATAGACAAGTAAAGGGAATCTATAAGTAGGTATTTAGAAATTCAGCTCGCATTAACCTCGCGCAATTTTATGGGTTTATAATTGGCTGACGGTCAGGATACCAGAACCACCGAATCTTATAGCAATATTTAATAATTATATTTTTTTAGTTGGATAATGGGGCTAGAACAATGCCTTGTGCGCTGTCCTGCTTCACAACTGTAATTGTTAGTTTAAAGGGAGGCGGTCAAAAAACAGACGAAAAACTATAAAATACTTTTATTACAAAAAATACATTTGCTACAATAATGAATATACATAATTACAACAGGTCTTTAGGTTTAATTTGTAACAAGGCAGTTAACCTACCGCTGTACTATTAGGATTCCTTATTTCTGTATTTAAAAACTGCTTATTTTAATAAATCAATCGAACGCAACATTTTAAAATGATTGAAAATACTGGTAATGTAAAACATAATCAAAATGAGAATCAATACGAAACATGTCTATTATCTGTGACAGAGGTTTTGCCTAAAACAGACACCAGTGACTTTATCAGGTACAACACTTACTGAGCATGTACCTTTCGGAAGAAGAGAAAATATAGATTATTGATTTTTGAGTACTAAAATTGATGATTGAAATAATTTATAAATTTAGTAATAGCAATACTAAATTAGCTATAGCAACACTAGCCAGTGAATCCAGTTGTAAACTTAGCATAGTTCTGCTTTTAGGAACATACATAAATATTTTTAACTCTAAAAGTACAAATTATACACTATCATTATGTAGGTATCTATGTCTTTAGTTTTTTTTTAAGTCGACCACATTTTCCCTCTATATTTTTATAGCAAAATTTGGGATTACCTTAAATAATTTTATTATAATAAGTGCTTATATACTTTGTTCGATACATCAGTGTGGATAAAAAGGAAAAACTAGCAATCTAACGTCTTAATCTACATACAAATACTATCTTTTGCGTGACTAATTCTGGGTAACGCTTTTCGCTAACTAAAAGCTGGTTTTAAATGATTTTTAGGGTTCCGATCTAGAAGAGCAAGGAGAAATCTGATTACTAAGGCTCTACTATCTGTCCGAACGGCTCCAGGTTTACCTCATGGAATGTGATAATTAGAGGGTTGAAATTTTCAACAAAAACAAATTAATATTTTGTGTTGGGGCTGGCATACAAAAAACTTGATTTTTACCGTTTTTATAGATACACGGAACCCCTCGTTCGCAAGTACAAGTCGTACCTGTTTTTTTTTTACACTATAAGAACACACATGCTTTTAAAATTTGTGATGGTTTAACTATATTACATTTCTAAACTATCTTAAAATTTACATAATCTTTTATTCTTACATAAATAATTTCAATTAACTAGCAGCTCTATCGTTAAACTAATTTATTTTAATTCATTTTACACGCTATAAACAAATGAGGATCGTAGGTTGAGCCAAAAATATTTATTATTACATAATATCAAACAAAATATTATAATACAAAGTTACTTTATATAACATATTTAAAATAACTATAAAAGGGTGTGTATACCTTTCGGAGTGTTTTATATAAAATTAAGAATGTATTCTCTAATTTTTTACCTTCCTAAACCAGCTTTACATGGTCATGCATTTGAGTGATGGTGATGTTCACCATCACTTTTATTTTCTATAACTCGTGACGTCAGTTATCCGATTTACGTCAAATTTCATGAATCTGTCACATTGTGCCAATTAACTCATTGTACTCTAGAGAAGGTATATTATAAAGCAGCTTTTCTAACCATAAAAGCAAGTAATACTGATAATATAATTCATAGACCGTTCGAAAATTTGCGAATTTTTTAATCATAATTACTTAGATCAAGATGTAAATCCTTAGCTGCCTACAATGGACATTAAAATTTAATACAAACTCTAACCATGTTGAAAGTCGCGCCAATTTGTGAACATGACATTAATTTTATCTTCCACTTTCATACATTTTACAGATTGTCGTTCGTCGTTAACGACAATATTTATACATTTTTATGACATTTTGTAATGTCTTTAATTGTAACAGATGATCAAAATAACTGACATATTTACGTTAGTTTTTAAGCTTATATTATGACAGTAATCTCGATATTATTATTATGATTGATTAACATCTTTGGTAACGACTACTTTGTACTTTTGATGTATGTGGTAATTATATTTCGGGTAAAAACAGCATCATTAATGATATAATATTTATATAGGTAGTTCTCATACAGTCAGCAATATTTTATGTTTGATTTACACTTAACGAGCTGGTCTTTATAATTAATATAAAAGCTTCAAGTACCTTATATATATATATATATATCTATATTACACTATAAGTTATATGCAGAGCCTCTTGCATGGTCGCTATCGAAAAAGTAAATGTATGGAATATAATAATTACATAGGAGTATTTATATTCTCTTAATGCACATTAAAAAAAAACATTAGCTATATCAGAATCATAGCTGAATAGGGTAGATTTCTAAATTGTTTTTTCTGAGGGCCGATTCTTAAAGTGATATGATTGCAGTTGTGCAAGAGACACACTTTAAGTCATGCGCTCTCACGCTTCACAAGTGCAAAAATATTAATTCAAGATGTGGCGGTCGGCCTTAGACTTCTATAGAATTATAGGAACATTCGTATTAAAAGCTTAAGTGCAGGAATGACCAAATGGAATGGATAAGTAATTTGTATTAGTTCATAAGTTCATCTATACTTTAGAAAACATTACATTTAGATTCATTCTCATATTTACTTAAATATGACTATACTTTGAGTGAAAAGGATGGATAATGTACCTACAGTAAAAGAAAAGAAATGTTTAAAACATTACATGACATTTTGTTTTTCTATAAGAATTTTAATTGATTTTAAGCGCTTATAGTAACTAGTACTTATGTTTTTACAAGCACAATACACTATTATATTGGACATCTTAGTTTGGAAAAGTTGCCACACGCCTCTTACCTAGATCATTCCATACCATTTTAATATTAGGTATACTACAATGATAATAAGTGTTGTAATATTACCACACAGACAGTAAGCTGCTTACGTTTCCATCAACCAAATTGGAATGTTATTAAATTTGAGCCTGACGCCTAGTACCTCATAACCAGACGTAATACCGATTTATTTAAAAATTAAGTTTTGTTTTCAATAACTGCAATTTGTTGTAGCAATGACAGCCAACTGACCAATATCGATAGAATTTTAATAAATATAATATTTAAAGGTTTAATTTTAGGTAGATTTAAGTTTGTTTCGACGTTTCTTCACAGGGTAGCTAGAAAATATAGCTATATCCAACTAGCTTAAAAAAATAACATCTGAAAATTATGACATCTACCCAATTCGCGGAATAAATTATTTCATTTCACACATCAACCATACAAAAAGAAGAAGAAAGAGCCACTATACTGGAATGGAATCAACAGAGTAAGCTTATAGCACCGTTATCGCTCCCTAGCAACAGCAGTCTATTAAGTGGCAACACTGACATGCACGTCAATACTCCCTTGAAGGTGTCGGAGCGAAGCTTAGTGCTCGAGAATGAAGCGTCCTGCTCTAAGGATGTGTGGACTCCGATGCGGTTGTTAGTGGTACCGGAGATCAACTCGTTGTAGTACACCGATAGGCAGTGCACGGGTTCCGTGCTACCTCTGTAGGAAGAAAGATAAAAGATGTTTGTGTTGGTATTAATTGCTAATTAAGATTCTGAAAATTAGCTGTTAATCAAGGTTAACGTTTTATCGTCGATATTAAAAAGAATTTGAGTCGAAAGCTTTGTTGGGAATAAAGGTACAAAATATATATTTTTTTTCAACGTCTACCACAGTAAGGAATTTCAATCAACATTCAAGTCACATGTACAGACTCAGGGCAAGGATCCAAGGATCACACAAAGGCTTGTCCTATGCGGTAATCAATCTATCGACACTTCGCGCACAGTGGGTTTGGTATAAAAATAGTCAAAGACTAACGACTCATTCGATATGAAAGACCGAAAACCTTTATCGGTAACCAAGAATGTCACAGGACTTGACATTCTAATTAATAAACAATCTGTAAGTGTACATACTTGAGATGTGCGATCAGTTCACCGTCGTCAGGTCTCCAGAGCGCGGTCACCTGATCCAGCCCCGAGCTCAGCAGTCTGTGGTCGTCAACTGTCGCTAATCTCAAAACCTAAAACGATAGATACGTTATAGTTCAGTACACCTCGGCTGCCTGTATTATAATTAACCTTAACTTTATCTAATACGTATAATTATAATGACTTGCGTGGTGTGAATTTATATTTTGCCTAAAAACAGTTTACTCACACCTATTCTTTGGGAAAGCCCAACTAGTTTCCAATTCAACCAGAGTTCTCAGGGACTTAAACTATACAAAATAATTTTATTTTTTAAAATACAAATGTAAGATACAAATAATTTTTATTTTGAATACTGGAATATTGTATTTTTTCATAGATGTTTTTTAACATTTCGTTTCCTAAATCTGAAAGAGCCATTCACGATTGTTTGGTTCCCATCAGCATTTGAGATTTTTTTAACTTCAACATTTTAGTTTGATGCAAGGAAGAATTTTATTTTAATTTATTTTTGATACTGAAATATTTTTTTTTTTCTCCTCTTTTTCATACCTGTTTAACATTCTTGGCGCGAATGTATTGTTTAAGTGTGGAAACTGTTTTGGATTATGTTTAGTTTATTATGATTGTAATTGTTTATATATAATATCTGTTTGTTTCCCTAATAAAATAAAATAAAATAAAATAAAATAAAATATAACTAATTGGTCTATACCGATAAAAAAAGACTAACTTAAAACGCTATTAACCATCAAAATCGAACGTTCTATATTTTTAATTAAAGTGATAAATACAAAGCTCATATTCTCTTTATAAACCTTTTTGGTCTCATATACTACGTAGCTGTAATATAACTTTTCTGTAATATAAACCCAGTTGTGACTGAGGCCTGACCTCTCCGTCGTGCGCCTTCCAGGTGGCGATGGCGAGTCCCGTCCTGAGGTCGAGCACTGCGACGTGTCCGCTGGCGAGCCCGCAGGCCGCCCAGCCGCCGCCAGAACACACGCACATGCAGCGGATGAACGTCGTCGCGCTCATCGGGAGCTGATACAAACATAACATAAGGGATGTGTGTTATAAATATTTGTTGCAGGCAGATAGACAAAATTATTCCAGAAGATATTTTAAGTTCTCCTACGTCTCCTCAACCACGATTAAAGAATAAAATTAAAAAATGGTAACCTTTTGAAATCAGCTAAAGAGGTGTCTTACTGGAAGTTAAAAGCTGTCATTATAATAGTTGCATGTCTACCGGCACCTAAAAAACTAAAGTTACATTCAGCCAAACAGATTTGAGGAATAGGAGACCAACCACAAGGGACACCAACAAAAAATTGTGCTTCGAAATCTCTCGCACTCAATTTTTTTACTTACCAGCCGCAGATTCGCTTAGTGAAGTATAAGAGAATAATATTGTATGTTGTACTATACCTTAAGTTCATGTGAGGAGTGTGGCGCCCTGGCGTCGATGACCCGGAGCGTGGCGTCCGTAGTGGCGGCCAGCACTGCGGCGGACGGACCCGCCAGCGTGCGGACTATACTCACGGGAGACTTTATATGCTCCAACTGGGGATACAAGTACATATTATATACATGACCTATTTGTATGTCTACAGCAGTCAAATATGGCCTAAGTCGTCTAGGTTAGAAACGGTTAGGTAGATATTGAAACCGAAATAATGGATAATCGTTCTGTACCATGGTTGATACTGTTCAATTATAAGCGTTATTTTGATATACCAAACAGCACTTATTTAAATATTGGAAATGTAAGAAAACCACAGCCAAGAAAAAAGTTTAAAAAAATATGTTGTTACAAAAAAAATGAAAATAAAAAGTTACGGATACCTTCTATTCGCACAAAAAAAATACATTTATTAACAAACCAAAATCAAATTCCAACATCTTCACCCTAAAACGATATTCCAAACACATACCTGTGAAACCACACTCTCCATGAAGGGATCCCATATATGCACGACGGAGTCGGTAGACACGGCTAGACGCAACGATTCTAAGAACGTTAGAGACAACACGCCCTTCTTATGCCCCGTGTACGTCCAGTTACATTGAGACGTCG
This sequence comes from Trichoplusia ni, assembly GCF_003590095.1. Lineage (NCBI taxonomy): Eukaryota > Metazoa > Arthropoda > Insecta > Lepidoptera > Noctuidae > Trichoplusia > Trichoplusia ni. The sequence goes on along the minus strand of NC_039480.1, from coordinate 15,478,085 downwards.
CGTTGCCGTCACCCTGTGGAAATACGTAGAGGTTTTAAGTAGTAAGGGTCTTCTTATACTGGTATTTAAAGGAATTAGAGGTGTCGTTCTCGTAATACATATTGTCTGTAAGGACAGTTGATATTAATACGGCGTGCAGTTCGTTACCCACAATTTTTTTACCAAATATTCAAGTAAACTTTCGTGTTATTGAGCACGATCTTTATTTATTTATTTACCGAAATATGCCTGAAATTATTTTTGTAATGGTTTTGCTAATTTATTTTACAATCACGACTCTACACATCATTTTCACTTGATACTAAAAGTATACTTGTATCTTTTGCCAAAAACCATCTTAAGTAAAAGACAAAATATGAATTGTCTAAGCTGAAAGGGTTCAAAGAATCTTCTATTCTTATCTGTCAACACTAACCTGATTCCTAAGCGACCATAGCCTCACAGTTTTATCTTTAGACCCGCTCATGAAGCTGTTCTCATTATCGAGGCAGTGTATGGACTTGACGGAGTGCGTGTGACCGGCGAATGTTTGAAGTTTGATCTGTTTGAGGTTGAAGCGGGTCTCCTTATCGGGGCGACCGATCTCATGCTCCCAGTATATCAGCCAATCTCCGCGTAAATGTCTGTAAAATGAAATAATTCAAAAAGTTGTGATATTTTGTAGTGAGCGCGTGACAAAACGTTTAAAATTGCGGATTTTTTCGTTATATCAAAACATGTATTATGTAATTATCATTTCATAAAAATGAAATTCCATATTCACAAAATCCACCTTTTTTCTGTTTTCGACTCAATGGCCGAGTAAGAGTTCAAAATCGGCCAGACACAATCATAAGTCATTTTCAAACTAGAGAGGGGTCAAGTAAAATTTGTCACTACTGAACACACTCACCTATTACTCTTAATACCGTTATCAGTTTTATAGGCCACAACATCGAACCCGTTGCCTTGCGCACAGTTCCCCGCTTCACACGCATCGCTAGCGACATCTATCCTGTTGCCGACTAAGGTCACATTGGAGCCGAAACTGTTGGAGCTTGATATATGGTCCATAACCACATCGGGTCTCGCGGAGTCGGCTTTTCTGTTTAGCGGTTCATCGCTGAATGACGGTTGAACACGCTTGTCGGGACGAATTTGGAGGGGGGAGCTGGAAAGACAACGTGAAATCTTTAAATAGATAAGGGTTGTCTTTAAGTAGGTATGTCTTAAATATTGACACCGACGATGAATTAATATTTTAAGCAATAGACTAATCTTTATGAACTTTACAGTGCATCCCTTAGGAAAGCGGTGACTTACAGATTAGTAAGAAACTGTATCCTAAAAGATCAGTCCCTTCTCTTTGCAATAGAGTATAAATTAACATGCCCATAATTTTAATATAACAAATAAACTAACAATATAACAATATAAATATTAGAAAAAACTGTAATGACCATAACCATGATGTCCTTATCGGCCATCTTGGCTAATTTATGTATGTAGACTTTTTCGATTAACTTTAATTCAAATCGTACTCAATGATCTACATTAAAACCTATAAAAACGCACATTACACATTAACAATTTCTTACACATTTGCCATAATACCATAACATGTATGACGACAAGCCAGTTTACCTGATAGAGTGGTTATGCTCGTACTTCCTGCAGAGCGCGCGCACAGTGTCGACGTTCTTGAGACATCGCTCCATCGTGTCCGTACCGATGAACTTCGCGAACGTCGTGTACGCTCGGTACGCCAGCTCTTCGTCAAATACCACTAGCAACTCTTCTTGGGCCTGTGGTTGTATAATGAAGTTTTAAGTATGTACATTGTAATGTATCACCTTAACATATAGATTAAGCCACTTTAGGGTATATTATAATTAAAGTAGATCAATAAATGACGCAAACTCAGTGGAGTCCAAGATTTTCACACATTGTGTTAATATATTGGACTCTACAGCTTTGAGTCATAGTAAGAGTCATAAGAGAAAGGCGCGAAAGTGCGAAATGAGAAAAAAAGCCTGGCCTGTGTTTTATTAGTCTGCCATTTCGACCAAGGAATATTACTTCAGCATAGCAAGACGCACATACCGTTGCAGTGCAGCGGAAAATTACTTGAACATTAGTAAGGTACGAGATCGACCATAAGATCGATCGATCTAATTGTGACGTTGAGGCAACGATGCCAAGCGAATATCAACTCTATTGCATTCACAATACGTTTCCTACACACTGACCGTAAGCCTGGTAGTATCCAGCGGGTGTTCAGCCAGGTCGGGCGGCGAGCAGGCGAGGTCGGGCAGGTCAGTCCTCACCACGCGGCCGTCCTGCACGCGCCACTCCGCCGTACTGCCGTCGCGACAGATCTCCAGGAAACCCTCCGGCTTCGAGTCCGTCGACTCTTGATCTGATGACTACGGAATTAAAAAAGTTTTTCAGTAACAAAGTTAAAATAAGGTTGACTGGTAAATAATGCCTCGCGGCATTAAGTCCGCCTTATGTACCACAATTGTACATAAAAGTTGAAAGAAATAAATTAATAATCAGAGCTATAGTCTTGGATTTATTAGAACAAAATTAATAACGGCGTTCCCCTTCTCGGTTATTTAGAAAGCCAAAGAATGCTTGCTATAAATTGATTTAATAAGTATACAGCAGTTCCCCGATAGCTATGAAGTAGGAATATAGATAAAGCTGGATTATATAAAACTACAATTACCTTTTCGGGTGTACTTTCTTCTTGTTTCGGCCAGTTTTCAGTCTTTCCAGTTGCCTTATCGAAGGCCAAGAAAAATCTGCAAAAGGAATAAAAAGTCCATATAACACTTTAAAAAGCAAACCATCATAAGGAATTAGAAAGTCTTACTTTTTGTATTAATTAATCTATATGGTGATACCAATACCCAGTTATTTTAGCTACATAAGAAGATTACTTTGGTAAAGCGAATACAAAAACGATGTCGCCTAGTAATTTCCTGCGCAGGTCGTCCAACAACTTGCGTGTTGGTACGAAAGGTGGAGCCAAACAATTGTCCACTCTATTACTATAGAGAGAGTACCCAATTGACATAGTTTTTCTTATACTGTAGTTAGTTTACCTACAACGCGGGCACACAGAGATGTTGTCTCGTCATCTCGGGCCCCAACCGCAGCGCTAGCACATTTAGCGCGTCCAAGAAGTGAGCGAGCACAGAAAGGTGTGTGCCAAGCGAATGTCAGCCTTATTTCTATTTTCATAGAGAGTTAGCTTACCTCTGCAGCGCGGGCACACAGAGATGTCGCCGCGTCATCTCGGGCCCGACCCGCAGCGCCAGCACGTGCAGCGCGTCCAGCAGCTTGCGGGAGAGCGAGCAGCGCGCCGCCGCCCCGCTCGGGTACGAGCAGCGCGACGTGGACGCTAGCCGGAGAGCAGGCTGCAGGATCGACTTCAGGAACGTGTCCTGGGAGATAGGTGTTGGATTAAATCATTGCAGGAGTAAGTTAGGTACTTAAGGTAGAGTTTTTCTCAGGCCTTCATAGGCATTCAACGGACTTATTGAGACAAGATTTATTGGTGTTAAGCATATCTTCGTCGTGGATTCTGAATATAACTATTTTTAAAATATTTTTTTTGAATTTAAAATACGCAACATCTTGATAAAGTGAAAGTTAACTATGGCACAAAAATGGCCATAGTTAACTTATAATCTAATACTTAATAACAGGTAACAGGTTCCGTAGCAAAATAAATATTCTTATGATCAAGAAAGTCACCTGTAGTTGTTCCATGACCTTAACATCGGACATGTGAGGCAATAGATACTTGATGAGCTGCAGACAGGCGACCACGCCGCCCTCTAGCGGGGTGGACAGGCGACGCCGACACGATGCTATCAACTCGCCCATGTGAGGTAGGTATTGGAATATTATCAGCTGTTCGCCGTACATCGCTAGAACATACAAAAGCCTTACTATAAATTATTGCATAACGGCTAGAGAAACTCGTGGCTAAAGTACAACTGCACAAATTTGTTGTTCACAGGTTAAGCTTCACTTGACACTGCTAGCCCGAAGATGGGTGACCATCTGTGTCCTAATTAGTTCCTAAGCGTTTTGAAAGGCACGTTAAATTAGTGCCGGCTGTTAATTACATCTACTATGGACAGTCGTATCATATCATCATCTTTGACAGTCGTTACGCGTAGACAGAAGCTATAATCTGAAACAAGTCTGTTTCGATAAAAACATTTTGACATATATTACACTCATAAAGTGTGTAGTATAGAGTAAAGACCTATATCACTCGACGATATCTGTAATTTGTGAATGTGTCATATTCTTTCTTTAAATATATAAATTTTGTGTGTATATATTATGTACTTACCAACTATAGCAGTGAGACACTTGATAACCTTCATAGCATTTCTATCGCCAACGACTCGACTATTCACTATCGATATTTCATCAAACTCGTCTTTTTCATCGCTGTCCCACGGAGCGAGGTTATCCTTCCCAATATAACATAAAGTCAACATTTTGAGCAAGTTCCGCGTTATATACCTACAAGTAAGTACTGGGCCCAGTCGGTGTGCCAGCCATATTAAACTCTCAGAGCTCATGTCAGATATTTTACATGAACCCGAGTCTTTATCCCCAGGAATGTCGTCATCATTTGTGTTCTGTGAACTTTGTCTCCTCCCATCCATTTCCTTACTTAAGTCTAAGCTTTTTATCTTCGGTTCGTGGGATTTCCTTCTCAATTCCACATCCTCGGAATCATCTTCTTCGGCAAAATGCAAGTAGCTTGTAAACATTGGTTTAGTTGGTATTTCTATGGTTGGCGAAGTAGGCTTCTTAGAAGGCGTCAACATTTCACATTGATCCTTATTGTGTACAGAGTTCAGTTCTTTTTGCGTTGTATGATTGGGTGTGAAGTACTTAGTGGAGATTGGGGAGACATGGTCTATTGAAGGCGATGGAGTATGCATGTTATTCTCTTGTGTAGTATTAGAGTTATAAGAGTCTATAGACTCCGCGGGAGATTTGCTCCTGCTGCTGCGGCTTGGCAGCCTATCCTTATCCGTTTCAAAGTGAAACAACTCATTTTCGCTCTTATTGTCACTGTCTTTCTCCTTCATAATTTCAACTTTTTCGACACTTGGTGTGGCAACGTGTTCAGAACCGTATGAAGTATCCGGAGAAAATATATCCGTGTTGCTAGATAGAGCATTCTTTACGTTATCATCAGAATATCTCGGCTTCTTGTTTGATAGCGCCTTGTTATGACAAAGATGGCCTGGAGAGCCAGCTTCCTCCGTCACATCCTTATACCCACCCACCGCTTCTACCAAATGCTGCGTAAAATTGTCTAAGAAACACTGCAGTCCCAATCTCACCATCAACTGAAGAAGGAAAATATTGTGATAGAGTTTAACAAACTTCTGTTTGTTGGTAACCCCACCAGTCACTGTAAAACTGTCGATATCCGTCAGTTTATGATGGTCCGGCTTGTCGATGGCTAAGTCGTCGTCTTCATAAAGGTTGAGTATATGTTTGAGTAACTTTTTCCGCGTCTGAGCGGGCCCTAGCGCTTTGCTGACGGTGTCAAATAAATACCACGCGGCTAATACTGATGTGTCTTTGTTTTGCAAGAGTTCTATGTAATGCGATAAGAAGATATCTAATACATCGAACTGATTGTAGCAGTTGACTTGGTTAAGAAGTACGTCTAAGTGTGTCGTGCAGGCCTGAATTTTCCCTTCAGCGATTTTCTGGCTGAAATAAAGTTTCGTTTTATCTACATTCTGGTACTTTTCGCACTGTATTCCGTCACATTCGTACATGTATAGGATATTGAGTTCATTGCTCGTGAGATCATATTCATGTAACGTGTTTAGTAGTTTATACAACGTGCTGAAGCTTTGAGGAAAAGGGATTAAATGTTGCATCAATAAAGGTTGTAGGAGCTGCGCAGGCGTCGGTGCTGGTAGTCCTTTATCAGTCACGACAGTTTTCTTAAAAGGTTCCTCCTTCTTTGGACTCATTTCGTTTTTGTAGCTTAAACTTGGAGGTTGGACATTCAGGAGTAAAGATGCGATGTAGCCCACACTTCGCGGTAACGCGTTAAAGTTGTGTTTTAAAACGGTCCTGCAATTATGGTATCGTTCTAAGAAATCATCGGATGCAGTCCGAAGCGGTCGCATGTATGTGTGGAGGAATATTTCGACAATCAAGCATCCTATCACCAGCATATCCTGTCGTCTGCTTTCAGTCACAAACTGTTTATAAATCGCCGCGTCCGTCGTATACCGTATATTAAAAGACCTATTCTTCCTCTCCTTTAACACATTTTCTAAGTGAGCATCTTGGGTGAATTTCTTCAAGTAACTTTGATCATAAGACGCTAAGAACATATGGTTCGTGAAGGCAGTATCATCCGACCCTTCTTTGCTTGATACTGTGCTGTCTTGTCGAATTTCTTGCTGAACCGGGTACAAATTTAATGTAGAGACACTTTCTTTGTGTTTCTCCTTATCTTCCGCTTTGGTAAAGAAGCACTTGGTTCGGAAATTGTCGAGGGATTCCAGTGCTTGTATCGAGGCTACTGGGTTGAATTCTTTTGGTAGATATATGACGCCTTTTCCTAATTCTGAGCGTTGGACTCTGTAGTGTCTTGAGTGTGAGGATGCTCTGCCTTCAGTAGGTGCAGCTTGTGATTCGTCAAGAGCTTGACTCTTGGAGAGCGAGCGAGCTCTATTGCTGCTTTTGTGGCGCGAACGAGTGCGCTGTGGGGGCACGTTCAGTCGTGAAACGTGCTGAGGGAGACTTGTCGACTCCTCTTCGTCATCAGATATGTCATCTGAACTGTCGTTCTTGATACTTCTTTCTGTAACATAATTATTCTGATACATATTTCATTCAGTTTAATATAAAAATCAATCAAATTTTTAACAATCACCATTATAGGCACTAGGCGGTACAATTACTGACGTGGTAGAGGGAAAAATAATAAAAGGCCATTCAATACAAAACTGACGAGAGCAATGAACAGAAAGGAGTTGTCATAGAAACAGGGTCCAATATATTATGTAAGTAAAAATGAGATATAGATTGGTAAGACGAGACCAGCGCTTAGGCTACCTGCACACATCTAAATAAACAAATAAATATTTCCACATACTGGCATCTTTAGGAGCAGTCCAGTGCAGTCGCGGCGGCGCGGGCGGCAGCGGGCGGCTCGCGCGCGGCGGATGCGGGGCTGACAGCAGCTGTACCGGCCCGCCGCGTCGTAACCGCGTGTGACCGTCCACCAGGGAGAGACACACGTTCTTAGCCTTGATGGACGCTGCGCCCGATAACCTGGGACAAAAAAGGAGGTTGAATAAAGAAGGTGGACCTGACGCTGCCTATTAGTAACGGAGACTAGGATGGTAAGCGCTCTTTGAAGGTGATAGGCTGGTATGGTAAAGTGGCGATGAAACAAATGAAGCAAAATACCTTGTGAGTGCAAACACGAATTGTAAATGGCGATAACGGGTTACTGATAAAAATATTCCTGGGTATCTTTATACTTACTTATATCCAAAAGTAATATCAATCCAGTGGTGTAAATTATCTGACACGTGAGTGCTCTCCAACGCTTCTCTATGTTTCGTAATAAAATCTTCCACACAAGTGGCCCAGGAAGGGAAGCCCAAATCCTATTAACAATGAATGAGTCAGTGTGTAACGTTATACAAAAATCAACCATACTGCTTCGCGATAAAGTTCTTAATACACAAACTTTAAAAGTTTATATTACCGGCAAATCTTCGTGTATGCTCTTGAACACGGTTGGGTCGGTGTAGAACTCCGGTATGCACTCGTCCGGGGTCCACTCCTGCATACGCTGTATCGACGCGGGGTATTCTGCCGGGACCCACTTGTTACGCACGTGCTTACAAAGGACTTCTTTTGGTGTTCTGCAATAGTAAGAGTAAGAAAGAAGGTGATGGAATATCGTAAAAAGTCTATTTGGGTTAAGTCTAGTTGACCACTGCTAAAGGTGATATAACATAAAAGATGGTATATGACTACGTTAAAGTAAAAATTATTGGTAAACCACCAAGAAGGTGCGTTAAGTCATTTACTTTTTGGTGTATCTTTATAATCGTAAATCAATGATGGAAGAACAACCCTGTTGTGAATAAATCTTTTTTGCATGCATATTTATCAAGCTCCTGATACTAATTCAAAGATAACGACTTACAACATATTTTATCGTAAAACAAAACCTTTTTATCAAATTCACAACTACATTAATACTCGTGTCAGCAGCGGAAATCCGCATTCACATGCCCTTCAGATTTCGTAAATTTGAAATTTCTGCCTGCCTACCTGCGTGCCATGTAGACATAGCAAGTAATATCGGAGAGGGCGTCAGAGACATGGTGCGGTATCTGATCGGTACAGCTGCTGACGTCATATGTCATGTCTAACTGCCGGTCGCCTTTGTTCAGGCGATACTTCGATTTGCTCAAGTCCCGCCAATTCCTGCCTACAAGAGAAAATGACGTAAAAGAATAGTCTGAGTTTTATTGTCTTTTAATTTAATGTGCTGGTTTGTTAATGGTTCAATTTTGTAAATAAAAATTGCGTTTAAATGTTTCAGAATACTTAAAAACTACTTTACAACATTACAATCAATATAAATACAGGGAAAACCTTATTAATGAGGTCATTGCACTGCGAACGTATTGTGTGTTTTTTACGCCACTTAAACACCAAGTACAATATAAAGCTTTTATATCACAGAACAAACAAATACAACAGCAGTTTAAACATTAAAAGATAGCTAATGAGCATCTGTAATAGATAACAGATGAGTCAGAACCAACACAACAATTTTTATCAAACAAATAAAACTATTAGTAGTATGGTCAGCAACAAATGGTTGTAAAACAAATGCAATTTAGGATAAGGTAAAAATATTTAAAAAAACAAAGTAAAGTAGAGTGCATCAAGTTGCCTATAGAATACTTTTTAAGTTGCTGACTGTACAAACTCACCACATCTAGATGAGAAGTCTGTCACCCAGGGCACCATGAAATGTGCTTGAGGATCACTGTTGGACCTCCCTGCAAGCATGTTCAGGTGTAGAAGGTAGTCCAGGTTGGATATCCGGCCTCTAACCCACAGCATACACAACTTCTCAAGCTCCACTGCCTCCTTCCTCCAACACCTCTCTTCCCCCCTTTTTCCTAAAGGACTTTGACTGATCCCTGGAGTGGCCTGTTTACTTCTATTATGCTCAATAATTAATGAAGCATCCAAACAGTGTATGTTATTTGTGATCATTGGTAGTACTTGTAACCACAGATTTTCAGATAGGTAAATATCTTGAAGTGTGAGCATACCCAAACTTAACCCTCTATCACTCATAGCCTTTGACAAATTTAACAACTGGAACACTATGAACAGACCTCTGCTGTAATTCATATCTATCAGATTTGGACTGAAATTCAAACAATCTAATAAAGTATTCTCATAGTGTCCTCTATATATAATGAAGAAGTTATTGTCTGTTTCTATACCAAACATAGCTGCTAGCAAATTAGCATGTGTTTCATACATCTTAAGAACATGTTTATTTGTAATTATCTCTTTGTACTCTATGTGGTTTCCAGCCCCTTCACACTTTATCCTTATAATATTACATCCATACAAACGTAACACAACTTCAGAAAGCAGTTGGTCATGCTCTAAAAGGTTCACAATAGTACTTTCTTTGTTACCATCATTATTTTGACAGTATTTCTTGTAAGATTCTTTCCATAATGATCTTTGGTTGCTCTGAGAAACATACTGCAGTAATTGAGAGAACGTGAGAGGAGTATCGTTGTGGTTTTCATTGAGCTTGTAGCGAGGCAGTGGAAGAACCTTGGATACTTTTTTATTTATTACCTACAATACAAAGAAATGTATGTTATTAAATATATCAATATGTGAAAACTAATTTGTATTGTTGTTTTAAAGATACGTACCTTTATAAATATTTTTCTCCACGGATAAGGTACACTTTCGCCAGGTTGTAAGGTAAAATCTACATTGTTCAACGAGACATCTACTTCGAGGTTCTTTAACCATTTTTTTAACCAACTTGTATGGACGACGACTGAGTAAAGGCCAGGTGAGGCAGTGGGAAATATATTTTTGTGACTTATACCTAATTCCTTAACTATATAATCCATGTCTAAATAATTACTGGTGTTTTGTTTTGTTTTGTTGCGTACAAAACTGCAGTCATTATCAATTTTGACATTTCAATGATATGACATTGGCATTTCGATTTGGGGATGCCAATGTATCCTTCAAAGTTCTTACCAATTCATTTTTTATAGTTGGCAGCATTTTTGTTAAATTACAATCAATCAATGCGTTATCGCTCTCCAAGGACAATAAATTAAAGTAATATTATTCATTGGGACAGATCCATATCATAAACATTACCAGCTTGAGATGATAAGTAAACATTTCCAGCAAATAAAATTCTAATTTTATTTTACATCCAGGGTAAAAAAACATAAGTTATAGTTTATAGATATATTGGCCAATAACAGCAATACAATATTAAAAGTATTTAAAAACGCTTATAAACTAACACACGTTTTTCTGGAATTACATCTAGGAATGTAAAGGCACTTTTATTGCAGCATACAAGTATATGCAAAAATTTACAGTATCTGTACTAGCACCAAGTTTTTGTTATTACACTATTTTTATTATCACAAAATATTGGTTCGTTTACTAAATAGGAATACTGGAGATTGTTGTACAATGTCACTTAATCGTAAATATAAACAAGATATATATTTTAACAGATTATAAAGTTTCGAGAATAGTATAGTAGCACAAATTGTACTTGTGATTATGTTAAAAAAATATATTTTTATCTACTCAAGTTTTCCAGATACTCTCTTCAAGTAACACTTCCATAAAGTGTCTTTGTAAAGAACTGCTTGAGTTACCGGACTCTTTGCTGCCACAATTCCTCTTCCTACAACTATGACATCAGCTCCTTTTTCCAGAATAACCTTTTCTGGAGTATTGTAGACTTGGCCCAGGTCGTCCTTGCTGCTCTCTAACTGTACTCCAGGGGTCAACTGGATAAGGCCTGGGTCTTTAAATGTGTCTATGTTTTGACAAACAAACCCAGTGATTAGTTCAGGGTATTTGGAAGCCATGACCACTGTTGCTTCTTTGTAGTCTGGGGTAATGAGGTTGCCCTGAAAAAAATAAACATTTAAAAAACCTGCTATTCAAGCCACTGTCTAAGTGTTCTCTTAAGTTCTTGATTAAAAAAAGGTTTGTGTAATTTCTTACCTCACTACTCATTTCAGCCAATAGAAACACACCTCTGTCACACCCATTTGGTGCATTCAAAGCTTTCAGAATTCCTTCACCAGGCAGAGAGTGAGCAGTAACACAGTCTGCCCAATCTCCTACTTTATACAGCCCTTTTGTGTACTGCAAAGAGACTGTATGTCCTATATCTGCATACTTTCTATCTTCTAACAATAAAAAGTTGAATCTATCAGCCAGTTGCTTAATTCTTTTTATAAAGTCATCAGTATAGTCTTCTATGATATCAGCATGAGTCTTTACAAGACAAACATGTTCTCCAACTTGTTCAAGAAGGTCCAATATCTTTGTGGTGGATGTCAGATCCACAGAGAGACATAAGTTTGTCTTTTTTGTAGCCATTATGGTGAAGAGTTGTTTGGCTATGCCATTCTTAGCCAGTTCTGCACGCTTTTCATATGGCAGCAGAATTCTGTTCAAGGGCTTTTCTGAAATAAACATTTTTTTGTTGAAAGGCATAGACAAGAGTAACAACATAAAGGTTTTATGCCAAAGTATTTTTGTGAAAATATAACTATCATAAAAATAGCTAACTTACCAATAACAGGAGCTTGAGTCTCTTTGAGATAATTTTTTACTTTGATTACTGTTTCTTCAGTTATCTTACCATTCTTCACCAAAATATCAATCAGGGAAGACATGGTAAATAATGATTTGACTTGGACCTCATTAGAATCAAGATTTTTGCTGCCACCCTGTTCTCTGTCTAGAATGATCACTGTGTCTGTCACCAACAACCCTTCTTTACGTAAGTCTCGGACAGTTTCTAGAACACTGGATCCTGATGTTACAACATCTTCGACAATGAGGCAAGTCTGGCCGGCCTTGTAGTGGCCCTCAATAGATTTCTTAGTCCCGTAGGCTTTGGTCTCTTTTCGCCTCATCAACATTGACTTCTTTGTCAGTACACTGAGTATTGTAGCGATAGGTAGAGCGGTGTACGGTACCCCACATACGTGATCGTATTTCAAATCCTTCATAGTAACATCTAATAAGAGGTTTGAAATGGATTCCTGCGCATTAAAAAGTTTTGTTTTTTTAAGAAAGTCACTTTGGGCTAGTAAAAATTTGATTCTTTGTGATGAATTCGACTTTAAAACTTACCATAACATCGGGGTAGCTAACTATAACCCTCAAATCAAAATAGACAGGTGTTTTGATGCCGCTCTTAGTTGTAAACTCGCCAAACTTTACGGCATCTATTGAGAACAGCTTAATTGCTAACTCAACTAATTTCGAATCATAAGCCATTTTTAATTTTGTTGTTATTTAAACAACGTTAACACTAATTTTTGACCACGTGAAATTAATAAGTTCAAAAGTCACGCCTTGAATCGAAAGACCAAGTTTAATTGAAGTTTGAAGTTCTAACTTGACTGACATTGACAGTACCGGTACCTACGATAGCTGTTATCACCTTATCAGTACGAGCCGGATTGTGAATTAAACGAAGAAACGTTTTAAATCTGAAATACTATTTCATTACTTATTAATATTTTAAGCGTCCTTATGCAAATTTACATACGAATAACTCGCACATGTCACAATGTGTCAATAAATATTCAGTTCTCAAAAGACATTGTACCCATATTTGTAAGAATATGAAGAAAAAGATCTGTCCTCCTTCCCCTATCTATTCCCTTCCCTTTTTAATTCTGTGGTTTGTTCTCCGGAGGTCGCGTCGCTTGTGTGTCGAATATTTTTATTGTCGTGTTTAATTTCGTTGTTGTTTTTTCTTTGTAGCTTCTTGTGTGTGTGTTGAGTGGAGTTTAAATGACATGTATGTCATACCATTTAGTTAATGTGAAAAATGTAAGTATTGTTGAGTTCTTTTTTAGTAAACAAAACAATATTTTTGTAAGTAGCGGAACTTTTTCGCGCGCTCATTATCAAAATATAATTTGTTTATAAATCTACATTTGATGAAATGTTGAGTAAAAATATGAAATTTAGTATTATTATTGTGGAAGCCGGGTTTAGAATTCAGGTAGAGGATTTTGAATCAATGTTGGGTAAGGTAAATCCACCCCTCCTATGGGCCCGATCTCGGAGTGGGGTTCCCTCCCCTCCTTTAGGGGAAGTTTGGGTAGACAAAGGGTAGTCACCCCTAAGCAGAGGGGAGCCAGCGGGCCTTGGGCGATGTTCGTAGGTAGGGGAAGGATCACAATTTCAAGTTCAGCTTTTTTTGTACCCTGTCCCTTCTAACGGTTGCGCGCGTGTGAAAGTTTCTAACATAGGACCTATTGGGGAGTCGTTACTTATAGAACTTTTTTGTTTCAGATAAAAGCTTTTTTCTTTCGATATGACTGAAGGTATTTAAAAATATTCTTTATCTTTACCACTTAATAAAAATATACATACAAAAAACTTATTATAACGTTTTTTTTTAGACATGGACATAGCCCAAAAATGTGTTTTGGGCAAAATAGAACTGGCATCTATAGTAGAGAACTCTGATGGGACTGTGTACTACTCCTGTGTGGAATGTTCTGCTGGTTTTGAGGACAAGGAAGAGCTTGAAATGCATATGGTCACTCACAACGGGGAGTACCGGTTCTTCTGTGGCATCTGTGGCATTGGGTAAGGTCTTAAAAGCTCAACTTAGTTCTATAAAATAATTGAAAAAAACTAAGGTACCATAACAATGAGATGCTTAACTTGAACAAATTATAATTTACCAAGCAACAGTCTAATAAATCACAAAACTTTTTTTCTCCTAACAGTTTGAAACGTAAGGAGCATTTAAATAGACATACACTGGAGCACCAGGAGGTTCGGCCTTTTGTTTGTCCTGAATGTGGGAAACGCTTCAAGCGGAAAGAACATATGAAAATCCATATCCGCTCCATACACAATGGAGAAAAGAATGAGGCTTGCCCTATGTGTGATAAAAGTGAGTACTAATTTGGTGTTACTTAGTGCTGTTTGTTTATAATTATTATTTCTTCTTGACTCAGTATACATTTTTTGGTAATTTTATTAACCCAAAAATATTTACTGTTCAGTAAAACAATTTTGTCTAATGTAGTTTAAAAAACAACTTCACTTAAGCTTCTTATATAAAGTACTTCTTTAGGTAAACATAACAAAAAAAAATGACTAGACTTTGAAAACTGTCAATTACTTGCGTATTTTTTCTATAGCTGTTAAATAGCAAGTTATTTACTTAGATCCTTAAAAATAAAACTCATAATTAAACATAAAAAAACAGTTATGAGCTGTATAATTAAAGAAGTTAGTGTCAAAGACTCAGAAGATCATCTTTAGCAATGCTTATGAAAGTATCGCCTCTGTCACTTGCAAGCCTTTCTAAATACGTAAAGCCAGAGTTTAGCAAGTTGAGCCTTAGCATTTCGCAAATATTCAAAGGACAGCTTTTGTATTTACTCATAACCCTTATAGGTACCACTTCCATTGAGTCAGGTGGTAATTGACAAAATAAACTTGTTTTCCGCTTGTCGGTTTGTGATATTAATCTTTACCATTTGTTATGAAATGTAAATTGTGAGTATACTAACGCATTATATCCACCGCTGACATTTCCTCTTCGGCTAGTTTCGTTACGGAGGCGTTTCGTAACGACTTTTTTTGGTTTCGGGGATATCCTTGTTTAATTTCAATGAATTAAAGTATGTGGTATGTCGAACTCCTACCAAATAAAACCACAGAAGTTCTAATACTTCCCTCTGCGGGGAAAAATGCGAAAAGGTTTGTGAGCTCTAAAACAATACTCGTCTTGTTTCTTACTTCGATGACCCCTCTATCAATAAACTACTACGTTATATTTTTATAATACCTTATGTTAGTCTAATATCTATTGTTTTACAATGTGGCTATATCGAACTTATACTATATCGTACGTTTTTTTTCGAAAATCGGGTGCCTAAAAATATGATGTCAACTTAAAACCTTGTTTTAGTGTTCCACCGTAAGGATCACCTAAGGAAACACATACAGACACACACTAAATTGTTCATCATGGATCAGAACTCAGATTCGGCCAGTAGTCAGGAGTATGAAGACAGTACGGAGGATATTATTGACGAAGATATCAAACCGAATATATTAGAGGGCCAGTGTGAAGTCATCGTGGAGGTAAGAACGTGATATTCGTTGATATAATGTTTCCGTTGTTTGTTATTTTGTTGCCCAATTTACGTTGATATTCAGTAAAAGGGTTTATCAACACAGAAAATTGTCAGAATCGCAGATAATATTATCGAACTCTCTGTGTCGTTGAAGCCATTATAAAACGGCTTTTTATTTTACTTTATTTTATGTACTCTAAAATTGGACTAGTTTATGATTTTTAAAATATAGACAAATATATATTCTAAATTAATCTTAATGTTTTACACAAAAGCACGGAAGGCTAGGAACGGAAAGTATAATTTAAAATGTTTTTAGGAGCGTGACGAGAAGTACAACATGCGGGAGAGTTTCAATGAAATTCAATCTATTGAGAGGCCTTACGTGTGTCCGGTGTGCAAAAAGTCGTACAAGAGGAAAGATCACCTCAAGATACACAGCTGGACGCATACCAAAAAGGATAAAGTGTGCTCCGAGTGTGGGAAAAGTAAGTCACTTATAGATTTTCACATTTCGTTTGAACTCCGCGAGTATTTATGTAATGTAATTGAACTTAATCACCAGTAATAGGTACCGGGAACACAAATTACCGCCAAATGTTCAGAACAAAAAGAAAAGAAAATGTCAATGACACTTAAAAGAAAATAGTGTATTTTATCGTACAGGATATTCAAATATTATCTCTGTTTTAGCATTCCATCGTAGAGATCACCTTTTAAAACATATACAAACGCACAATAGAGTTTTTGTAGACCAGATTCCAGACTTAAGAACTCAGGATTACTCAGATATAAAACAGGAAATAGATGAAGATAGCAACACCTTGGAGGGTGAAGTTATAATACAGGTAAGAAATATTTTTTCACAATATTTGTAAAACAATTGTTGATAAAATGTTGTATCGATAAACAGCTATGCTATCAAATAGACCTCATTAATTTTCGATACATTTTAGGGAATACCTTTGATAATAATAAAAAATAAATCCCGACTCACAATCCCTTAAAAAAAAAATACATAGTGTATCTTTACATGATTGCATCGTTTAAAAGGACCGCTCAAAATTATTTAATACTAGCTTTTCGCCCGCGTCGATGTCTGTTATATCGCGTTTCCAAGAGAACTCTTCAAAAGTCCGGGATAAAAACTACCCTATGTTCTTTCTCAAGGTCAACTCTATCTCTGTACCAAATTTCATTAAAATCGGTTCAGTGCTTTAGACGTGAAAGTGTAACAGACAGACAGACAGAGTTACTTTCGCATTTATAATATTAGTAAGGATCTACGTTTTTTAATCACTTTTCCTTTCTATTTCGTTTCTTGACGTCGTTGTCCGTTCCGTTAAATATTGGCTTTGGGATATACCCCAAAGCCAATATTTTGGAGTAATTTCACAGGTTTTATTTTTATTTTTTTACGACTGGCCGTACTTTTTATAGAATTATCTACTTACTTTAAAATTGATTTTTCACCTGCACCTTATTATCTAAGTAAAATTGCCAAGACTGAAACTTTCTAATTGATATTCTCACTTGACAATCGTATTTCCATATTCCATTTTCGTACCACCAATTTTCTCATCAAACGAAGCTAAGAACTCTCTTGATTAAGTCATCAATATTCTATTTCAGTGCGCTTTCATTCGAATCCCCATACGAGTATATTTTCAGACATTTTGTTATTCCTCCCCCTTTCAACCCCCACAACTTTAAAACGGTTTAACCGATTTTTATCAAACACATAATACAACTCTAAAATTAAACCCAATTTGTAATTGGGAATAAGGTGTCACAGGATAGAAAGCTTATAGCACAACTCCTTGCGTCGGGGGTTAAAAAATGCAATTTAAAATCGCCCAATACGAAATTCCATCCCTTATTAATATATACCATCCCTTACAGGGTTGGGTTTTACAAAATTATAAGATCACCCTTTATATATAGTATAATCATTAAAGGGGTTCCTTTAGATTTGCAAAGCTATTCACATAAACATATACTCGTACCTAGAACAGTTTTAATAGTAACAAATATTGTTTAGAACTAAATGCCATCTGTGTCGACGCTCGCGCGCCCGCACCAACCAAATGTTGTCACAAAAAGTATAGAATATTCCTCATCTTGTGCGTAGTTCGTAGCACCAATAAAATTTGTCGTCATTTAGAGATTAAGTATGTGTCTTAGTCCAGTATAAATCCAATGCTAGTATAGAAATGTATGTATAATTACAAAAACATTATTTTCCCTGCAACAATAAATCCAAAGCTAGTATAAAAATGTATGTATCCCTGCAACAAGTTATTATATTTTTAGGAGCATGAAGATACGTTCAACTCGAAACAAAGTTTTAATGAAACACAATCAGCTGAGAGGCCCTTCATGTGTCCGGTGTGTAAAAAATCTTACAAGAGGAAAGATCACCTCAAGATACACAGCTGGACTCATATGAGGAAGGATAAGATTTGTTCGGAGTGCGGCAAAGGTAAGTCCTTATTCCGTTTTTATTTTTTTAAGCTCTAGAAAGAGTTAACCGATGTCCCCGAATTTTTGTGTGTTTTTCAGAGATTTTGTATTATATATTATATATTGTATATATTATATATATTGATTATATATTATTTCTTTACAGTCTAAAATTTCATTATTAAACATTTTCGGAGTTAAATAAGGTCCCTTAGCTTTTGATTATATACAGACACGGAGAATAACGAAATGTATTTAATAACGAAAAAATATGAATAAGTACATTTATACTACGTCATACTTAATTCTGACTGAAACCTGACTCCTACTCAGTATTATAATACTAAAGATCATTCTAATATTATATTTTTACAAGCAACCTCATAGTCTGCTAATTAGAAGGAAATATCCATAACATAGTAAAACCTTTACAGATTAGTTATCGCTTATGCCTACACTACGTTACAACCGTAGTCCCTTATTAGGCCTATAACCTAGTCCCTTATCCTTAACTATATATAAATAAGTGCGTTATCGGGTATCCGTTCTTCAATTACGTCCCACCTTATGAGGGGTCTACGAAATGTGACGTCATAACGCACATATACCAGATAGCTTGCAGCCTGTGAGCCAAACGTGGTGATTGCGACCATTTCCCCCACATTATATGGGAGTTTGGGAGATATAGCGGGGAGCGCTCAGTCGCAATGCGGGTGCGAAATTAGGGTCACAGAACTTCTAATAATACCCTTTTCCTGGTAATTTTTAAGTTGTATTTCTACATAATGTTAATCAATAGTGTTAGTTGGGTAAATTGATGCTTATTATTAACACTTAAGCAAATATAGCTAAGAACTTAAGTAATGGTCTTTAAAAGCGCAATAAAGGATCAAGGAACAACTTAAAAACAAATTTGAATCAAACAAGTGGCTTTCGTCATACCCTACATAATTATGTAGAGCAAGCAGGAATCATAAATCTCGAAATACGTTACATAAAATTAAATCACAACAGTTACAAGAACAAAACCCCTCAAAAAACGACTAACTATTTTATATTCTCGTGAGGGCGCAAACATTGGGCAACGCATCATCTACCCTCCGTTGACAGTCGTGGGTAACGGTTCTTCCATCTTTTGACCCGCACGCCCCTTGTATATAAAATTATTGTGGTCAAGGTCGGAATGTAAAATTGCAAGTCGAAATTAGGTTACTTCGCTCTTGCCCTGCCAGTTCATGTTCAACATAAAATGTGCTTGAAGTTACCCACCCATGTAAACAGGTCATCATTTACTTTATTCATTAATTTATATAAACACCTTTGTAAAATTAACTATCGTCATTTTGCATGCATGTTTTCGTTATCAAAAGCTGTAGTCGTCAATGTATTTCATAATTTCGATTTACTTTAAATATGAAACTCCGTCTCTGAAAGCAAAAATCCAAAGCTGGTTCGACAAATGTTCCCCGTTGCGCTATTAGTTGAACGTCTAAAGGTTTCCCTCTACCCTGGCACCCTCCCACAAAATGTACGTGTAGAAATCTGTTCGTTTATTTTAAGAAAAAAGGGGAAGGGTAGCAACGAGTTTATGATTTGCTAGAAACTCCAGTCTATTACGTAATAACTCGTATAGTACGTCGCATTGCTTGATATATTTTTAAAGTTATGTCGGAACGAAGCCCTATACCTGACACACGCGTTAGAAAATTTTATACTGTAGAGAATGCGAGAGTGTGTACTTAATAGGGTAATCTACAAAAAAAAAGTCTTATCAATCAGACAGATTTCCACAAAATATTGAATAACTATTTTTCCTTTATCTCGTAAACAAAAAATGAAGCGGATACATTAAAACAAAGTCTGGTGTGACGTCACTTACCGGTAAGCTTTTTAATAGCAAGTGACATACATTTCATCATCTTAAGTGCATTTAATCTTCCTAACTTTCTAATCATGGGATTAAATGAAAAATACGTATCCAATATTTTTGGGAACCTGTCTGATGTACTAAACAGTTGGTTTTTTTGTCAAATACTGAATTTAACATACTACGAACAGCACTTCGTTTTTTTAAGAAAGCTTTCGGTCGTTACTATTACTCTACGTACGTACAGCTAGTGTGCTGAGCATATCGTTTTAATATAGCAAGTTCTAGGCGTCGCGCATATGTTTATGGATCATAAAAATATTTGTTCGCCTACCTATCCAAATATTTGACGTCAAGGTCGTAGTTTCAAGGTGTGCGACCCCCTAAAATTGCCGACGAGCCGAAAATAAGCATCACATTTCAGATTCCATTAAAGTAACGAGTTTTATGTCGGGAATATTTTTATCACGATATTTATATTGATTTTGTACCTGAATTAGATAAAGTTACTGTACCTAGAGCGTAGTGGGTCAACTTGGAAGACCATTATAAAATGCTTTACCGTGTCTTTATGAAAGTCCTCGTGTATTTTAAGCCTCAAAACTGAGCATTTTTTCGGAATTCGGCAAATAAAAGTCGAGATTCACACTCTCATTGGGATTACCCTTTTACTTGGAACGATAGCCCTAAGAATCTAACGGTTGTTCGACATAGAAATATTAGAGAGGTAGTAAGCCTCATAAGAACGAGTGGAGGATTGAAGTTATGAATAAAAGGAAAGCCCAGTCCACCATTTACGATCCCTCGAAACGATAGTTTTTTTTGTAAACAAAGAATTGAACGCGACCGACTCAGAAGGTAAAATTTTGACCAAAAAGGTTTTACATTATGGGCAGGTACTCTATTGGTTAGCCTGACTCAGATCTCAGCAATAAAAGTAGAAAAAATACAGCCCCTCTTGTACAGGAAAACGAAATACATGATCAACAATTTTTGGGCAAGATGTCCATATAAATCTGTAAATGGTAATTTTGTCCTTTAAAAATTATGCAGTTTAAAACATTATATTTTGTAAAAAAAAGTAGTGGTGGCTTTAAATATTAAAACGATAATTAAGGACATTTCACTGCCTACAAAATACCAAGAAGAGCTAAAATGCGGCCCTACTTGACACGAATTCCCCGGCCTATACAATATGATAGAACTTTTTTCGTCTACCATTCTGTGCCCCTAGGGAGCAGCCCTTCTTTTTTTGCAATTTCTATTTTTTTGGGCAATCTAAAAACGTAACCCTCCCCCTAATGGTAATTTTACTTTTAAAATGGGCGTTTGTGTTATTGAAAAAGATTCGAATTCTGTTGGTATATTCAATTGTTTAATCGGCCAGAATTATTCAACGAGTTATTATTCTAGTTTATGTTTGACTATAAGTTTCAAATATATATTTTTCATATATATTAATCCAGGCCTCGAAGCTTGTATAGTTTGAATTATTAAGCGCAACCTAATCTATGTATATCTATGTATACTAATATATAAAGCTGAAGAGTTTGTTTGTTTGTTTGAACGTGCTAATCTCAGGAACTACTGTACCAAATTGAAAAATTATTTTTGTGTTAAATAGACCATTCATCGAGGAAGGCTTTAGGCTATAAACCATTACGCTGCGACTAATAGGAGCGAAGATACAATGGAAAATGTGAAAAAAAATGGGCGGGTATAAATCATAACTTATATTTTCTACCCACGGGGACGAAGTCGCGGGCAACAGCTAGTTTTTAATAGCCATGACGCAACGTCTGATGTGTTTGTGACAGAAATCTTAGTTTTCATTACTTGTTAGTCGGCTTAAAATAAACGGGTAAAGGAATTGTCAAGCAAAGCAGTAGTTTTCTGATTTGATAGAAAAATAACAGCCATCTTCCATCTTGAACACAAAATCAACTAATCCAAACTGAATGCTTAATTATTTAAGTTATGTATATTATTGTAAGCGTGGGATCCTTGCGAAAGGTCGTGACGCGACCTCTAAGCCCCGTCTACCCTTGTCTTACAGCTTAACCGTTCAATTTTATTAATAGCCCGGACTATCAGCTCGGTCGGTCCTGCACAGATAACGGAACTCTACTTCTATACAATAGTACAATATATAAGCACATTTTACTTTTAAATATTAAAAATGGGATTTTTGTTGCTACCGCGTCGATTCCTTAGCTGGGGTGGTGTATGAAGTTTTGTGTCGTGTCGAGCTTTTAGAATTTTATTCGAGACCCGCTCTCGTTTAAGTATTTGCTCTAATACTTTTACGTTTCACAAATGCCTGAACGAAGTTTACTTGAAATAAGATTTTTATTTCAAGGCCATATACAAGACAGTATTTTAATCATTTTTTTCAAAGAAAATCTATAAATCTTTCTTATTAATTGAAGAGCTCATGGGTAAGTTACAGCTGCACAAGCTAAGTTACGCTTGATAGAGTCGTTCCGGGGATGGGTAGCCATCTTAAGTCATGTCATAACGAATTCCTCAGTGTTTCGCAAGGCAAGTTAAATTGTGGGTCTCGGCTGTTATGTATACAGCATCTTTGACAGTCGTTACAGGTAGTTAGAAGCTGGAAAGTGTGACAGCCAGTCTTATTAGGGGTATCGTGTTGCCTTGGTAACTGGGTTGAGGAGGTCAGATAGGCAGTTGCTCAGTGTAAAGCACTGTGTTGCTCGGATTTAGCTGCATCTGGTTATACTGCAAGCCGACCTCAACATGGCTACGATGAAACATGAGTCTTATAACGTCATGACTTTTTTTTTATTCCTGCAATTTATTTTCCTTGAAAAAAGCCTCTCTGTGTTTAACAAAATATGAGGGGCAAATTTTTTCATTTGATAGCCTAAAGAATTTCATGGCTACAAAGAAAGAAACCTAGACTTTTTAAATCGAGAAATATTGTCCGAGCTTGCCTTGAGGCGATGTTGGAATTCCCAACATAAAATCGAAATTCCAATTTCTTGTGAAAGTTTTCGAAAAGATATGTTTTAAAATGGTCTTACAATTTAAAATGCAAAGGGAATAAGATCTTATCTTTCTGACAAATTTACCCCTAGGGAGTCTAAACTAGGCAACTTTTACATCTGATGATTTATTATATTTGAAAATGTTTGTTCCCCAACGAATATAGATACTCGTAAAACTACAATTCCTGCTGAGATTAGATAGTATCTACAATTAGTATGGTTTATGTAGTATAAGTAGTAGGATGTTATCAATCCTTTTTCCTTTTTTTTGTTATCGATTTGATAGTAAATAATATTCCGGCCAGTCTTACTGTACTGCATCTCATTATATCTTTTTCTTCATTAAACCATTCACGTTCATTTCCTCAATATTTCACATTTCTTAACATTTTTACATTTTTACGCAAAGACCGTGAGATTCGATAAAATTTATTATTTTTCAATGAGTAGAGAATATGGTTAAGGAAAAATACTATCAAACTTTGAAGTCCGTTTAAAACTTCCGCTTACACAGCTGTTGGTCACACAGGTATGTTGATGTAAAACATGTTTTGACGAAAATAAATGTCAGTTAAATGATATATAAGGAAAAAAATATTAAGGCACGCTCCATGCAATTTAGGAGGAAAACTCTGCTAATTTATGTAAATAAATACGATGGCATTCTGCCAAAAACTTTAAGTAGTTACAACGCTTAGACAAATACCTAAGTTGTTAGTATTATAGTAGTGGGACATGAGAGCTTTATGCAACATATGATTGCAGCAAGGCTCGCGGTGAACGGGATGGCCTTGCCCTCTCCGTGGGGTCGCGCGGACCGGTCGCCCGTTACTCCTGGTGCAGCTGACGTCATGATGATCCCCTCCCGGTGTCACTCGGGGTTGATGTCATTCTGACGATAAACTTACTTTTATACGACTTATTTGTATACACTTCTTTTACGTGGACATTGTAGTCTTGCCTGCGGCATTCTCTACCAGCCGTCCAAAGGAAGATGAAAAAAAATTACTAATACATAAAGTATATTACATGAACGTACTTAGATATGAAAATTAGGAAGATGAAGATTGTACGGACAAATTAGCCGTCAACCGTCGCCGACGTTAGTTCTTCATGTCATTTCTGGTGTCTTCAACAATTTCTTAGCATTATGAGAGCCTAAGCTCAACATAATTCAAAAGCCTTGTTGTGAGGAGTTTTTTCAAGCTGCTGTATGTCGCTGTTTAACTATTCACATCTAGGCTTTATGTTCATGCTCTATATGGAGAGAACAACATTGTTTCATCATGCGAGCTTTTTTATGTTTGCCACCTGGACGCCCACCGCCATGTTGAAGCGTGACAGCACACGCGCCGTAGAGCGGCATCCCTTTCCCACAACTGCAATAATGTTATTTAAGAGGTGGTATTAGGTCGCCGGCCACAATAGAATAGATACCTAAAGCCACAGATTACCCAATGTAGCCTTGATTTTTGTAATTCGACGGTATAATATCGATTGATGTGTTTCAAATCATTTACTACCTCAATGGCTTGGCACTGTTGGCTATTCATATATTTTCATTAGTATTAACATCTTGTATTTTGGAATGCATTACAGCGCTATCGGACTTTAAATGTTTCGCCCACACCATCCGTGTTTTTCGATAAGTTGTGCCCCGAATTTAGTAATAAATTCTTTATTTTAAACATAAACAATAATTGTTCCGTACACTGTAGTAGTACTTATACGAATTGTACACAATGTGATTGCATAGTTCTTTTATCATGCGATATCTCCTCAAATTGTGACGATATTCAAAGAAAATAGGGGTTGTCCTTCTATTTAATTATGAAATACTAAGGGTGAAATTTAATGGTAGATGAGATTTCATACGGACGAACATTTACATTTCTATTACCTTTTGTCCTATAATAAGGATTCTACTTAATGAGGTGATATTTTTCACTTCAGCCTTAATTCTCACACGTCAGTCATCATATCAGCCATATTTGATTACCTGCATGAACTATTTGTGTTGGAGGGTAAAATACACTTTGTTCTTTCTGTTGCTTAAGAAATATTAATTTTATATAGAACAAATTTTAATAAAATTCAGGCTTTCTAGCTTCAGACCCGTAACGGCAGTCAAAGCTGTATGAATAATAGCCGGGACCCACAATTTAATGAGCCTTTCAAAACACGAAATTGTCTTATTTAGCTTATTTTAATCAATCTAAACGCAACACAAAACACTATTCACACAGCTTATGACTATACTGGACTGGTAGAGAAAGCCTTAGGCATTAAGTCCGGCTTTGTACTTATTTTCATGTATAAGAAATAAAAATAAACAATATTGTTAAATACGCACATTTCCTGAGGTCCTAAGGAAGACAAAAACAATCATATAATTTGTGGCGGTAGGCCTTCAAATCAGTTCGTTGTATATAGGCTTAAGAGATAATGAAGATATGCAAACTATCACATGCGGGCTTGCGGGCTTTATTATAGAACTGTGCACTAGTTTCACTTAATACCTAGGTAATTGATATTCTACATAATATCGTTATATACTTGATACGCTTTGAGTGTGTGAGTATTCACCACATATACAAGGGATAATGGGGCTTGACTGTAGATCGACCAAGCAAACGTCATTGTTTAACCAATTTAACAATCTTCAGACAATTAAATTCCTGTCTGGGAACCTATCTTGGATTTCACGTAAAATAAAAAAGGATCGTTTCTTCACTATCAGATATTTATTCTTATTTCTTATAAAAGTGTAAATCAAAATAATTCTCAATCAAATTATTTTACTGGAGAGTAATAATTTCCTACTAATTCTTATCGCTTTATATTCAAATAACCTTTGCCAAATGTGTTTATTCTTGAAACGTTAGATTACAACGCATGTCAGTAATTCGACGGAACCCCGCCATAAATCCCTCGCAGAAACATCTTTTTATTAACTGAGCAACATTTCTTCATGCCGCAGTCTTCTTAGTACTTAAATCAAAACAAATTAATTTTTACTTCAATTTATTTTCCTTCTGCTAGGTTTTGACTGCCTCATTGCGACACTTGACTCTGCCACATCTTCTTTTACTCTAGGCCTCTTATATTTAACATAAGACGTCATACAATCCTTATGCCACGAAAAGCTCTGTTTAGTGAAATCTGGGTTGTATAAAATATAGAATTTGTCGCGGATTTCGTCTTGCCTCTTATCTGCCGCAGTCTTGATAGTCAAATACATTTCGGGGTTAGGTTCTTTAACTAAATCTCCTGGTTTATCACAGAACAAACACCAAATTATATTCGGGCTTCCTATATCGATTGCTTCTTGCATTTTCACGGTCACGCCCTTATACACGTGGTGCATCGGGATGGTGCAAACTGCAACTGCGCGGTGAGGCATCACGGGGGTAGGGCTCGAGGGGCAGGGGAAGGGACCCCTTGTGGAAAGTTACCACTCTATGTACCGAGAGGATATTTTTTATAACGAGAATACAACTATACTCGCCGAATGGTAACGAGACCTTTTTATCAATGGTCAACACTTCAGGTAGACGACCCTCGAATGGACAATTCTCATGACAGTTTTGACGTAGTTTTTGTTTTACTTTTTATCGCATTGGTTTAGTCGGTTAAGGTAAACCAAAAGATAAAAACTCATTAGTAAAAAATGCTTACCGTTTAAATAATAATCTTGATGTTATGCCCTAAGCAATAATAATAAAAAAGGAGCAAGAGTTCTTTCGAACTAATGTTAAACACTATGAACAGTTTCGAGAAATGAATGAATAAGCTGTTCAACTTTTTCTAAAGGAGTTTATTTCTAGAGTATGTATATCGCAACTTTTGTCCTTCAATCCCTAAATGAGTCGCTAATTGCCACCGTTTGCACACGACCTAGTAACACCAATTATATCATCGAAATTAAATTCCGTTTCTAAAAACATACAAAGCAAATGACATTTAGACACATAAAAAGAGACTCAAACTAAATATTGTTCGCAAAAATATCAAAGTATAATAGTAAAACCAACAATATACCTAAATAACGGTTAACTTGGACAAAATGTACAAATCAATATCGTTTGCCGAGTTTAGAATTAGGAAGGCCCAATACATACACACATAGCAACAGACCAGTCGACCTTTTTAGACCCTCCCCTATTTTAGGGGCGATCCCCCATGGGTCATACGAGGGGGCACGAATAGGGGTGGTCCAAGGGACGCTAGATTATGGACGGTTTTAGAGATCTAATTTATTTTTGGGAGGGGCGTTAGGGGGTCGCAGGCCGGCTTATTTTTAGGGTCGCTCGTACCCTACGAAAGACGAAGCTGCCAACTGGTTTGCGTTGTAAAATTAACTGTGGTTCTACTTTGTATTTGATTCGTTGATAAACGGTTTTCATTCCGCTCTATTTCAACCGACTTATACGCTTGGGAAATTAGTTCCTGTTTCTAGGGGTTTTACAAAACAACCTTGGAACGCGGTGCCTTATCATTGTGCTCTATATACGTCGAAAGGATGCCTATAGTTTTGTCGCCTAAACGCTATCCTAAATTACTTCGCATCTCCTTCACAATGCGTTTTGTGTTGTACCTATTGCTTTTGTATGCCTTAACATAAAATAGAAGTTGAATATTTAAAAAGAACATGAACTTACCCTTTTCCCTAGCCTTACAATGAAAGGTCAAAGAGTATACGAGTATTTGCTTGTTTATGTTGTTCATGTAAAAGGGGTTTACAACGAGTACACAACTTACAAATGCATGACTATCATCTGATGCTTCACTACCGAAATATGTTTGTGTCATATTTTATTATTGCCTCCACGGTTAGCCGAGTGGTACAGGTCACCACGCAAAACCCACTGAGTGACGTGTCACGGGTTTGATTTCCACGTAGAGAAAGCATTTGTGTTATATAGAAATGCATTTTGACTGGACAGTATGTCGGACAACGGGTGACTCAAGAAATAAATTCCCGATTGCTGGAATTTTTATTAGAAAGAACCAACCAAGTGTGTGTGAATTTTTGTATTGAGCTGGTATGAAACAATCCACTTATTTCAGGCCTACATATAGTCGATAAATTATATCTGGATGAATAGATTGAACTTTCAAAACGGTATTCAAGTGTTTTTTTTGTTTTGTTGCCAGGTTTCCACACGCATGACCAGTTGCTGACTCATATGAACGTCCACCTTCAGTCCTTTACCATGTACAAGGGAGACGATGACTACATCAACGGAGAGCCTATTGAAGCTGAAGAATTTGTAAGTATATTAAAACTTAGAATAAACATTGTTGATAGATCGCGACTGCAGCCTGCAGCCGTTCTTTATTATTATTATTAGCCATTACAGTTCCACTGCAGGACAAAGGCCTCCCTTCCCTTCCTTCAACAGTCTTGGTCTAAGCCTGCTGCTGGCCATAGACATAAAAATGCTGCCGCACGCTTTTATAAGTTTTTATTATACCTTTTTTTTAGAGGAAAAAAAATACCTTAAAAAAACGGCAGTTTCTTGCTCACTTTGCACACCCGTTTTACCCCCTTATTTTCAAAATTCCTTTCATAGTACTCCCCTACGTTATTAAAGGAACCCCTGTCCGAAATTTCAAGTATCTATCCCTTAAAAGGAAAGACCCTGAATGCTGCGTCAGTCAGTTCCTCCTTTAGAGATAGGAAGAAACAGAAACATCTGCGGTGCGATGAGTAATCTAACGTTACGCACCGACCAGTATTAAAATTGTTTGATACTCGACACTTATACATATAAATTGTTAATTTCTTTAACTTATATCTCATAGTATACTTAATTAGACAACCCATTTTAATCCAGTATTGATTTGCTTATACATATTATGGTAAATAATAATAGTGAGTACCATTTTTGTTTGTCGAACCTTACCGTTGCCTAATTGCCTATATTAGAACTACGCTTGATAGTAGTAGAACAAAACAATTTATTATCTAGAAAAAAAAAATCAAGATTTTTACTTTATTACGGGTATTTAGTTGCTCCTATAATAAACATTTACAAGTATCTTCAGTCCAAAACGGAAATCGTAAAGTCAAACACATGCTCAGTTCGACGTCCCATGCCGATATCAAAATAAACTCTAGTTGCTAATTGAGTGTCATATATTGATATAGATTTTTCAAAGATATTTTTCCTTTCCCAAAACGTTAATTACCAATAATTGTAAATTAAAAACTTATTACATTTCGAATCTCGCCTCTTTCAAAATAAATACTTCTTTTTATAGACCTGTCAATCCATAAGCTACGAAAAAACCTAGACTGGCAATAGTCTCTGAAGACTTCCATCTGTCTGCGTTTGTCTCTCTGATTAGTTATTCTTTCACGAAACTGTCTATAATAGATTATTGCAACAATACTATTCATTAACACGACAGTAGAAGTAATCATTAATACATATTTCAGATGACAGATAACAGCTTGCTCGTCGAGCGCTCGTCTCTATACAACGGCGAGAGTCGACCTCACGAGTGCGGCATCTGTCACCGGCGCTTCAAGAGGAAACAGCATCTGAAGGTGCATCTCAACGTGCACGCGAAACACACGAACAACAGCGTGTGGTGCGCGTCGTGTGGGGAAGGTGCGGAATACAATAACTTACCAAGTTATATAAAATAATTTACCAAGTATTTGTATAGAGGAAAATGATATTTTAGATAGCGGTAAAAAAAAAATTGACGTTTCGAAAGTACCTGGAAAAGGCACTTGAAATAAAAATGTTTGGTTTTAATCATGCCAAAGTGTACAACGATATCGTGACGTAGTTTAGGTATTGCGCGAATAACCCATTCAAGTCCTGTCTTTATTTCCAAAAAAACAATTTGTGTGATCCTCTTTATGTATTCTAAGTTCTATGAAAATGGGTTTTTAATTTTTTTTAAACCCCCCGCAAAAGAAGCATTGCGCTCCTTAGTTTGCTGTAAGGTGTTACTAATAAAGTTGTATCGTTTTCAGGTTTCCTCTCCAATAATGATTTCGAGAGTCACGATTGCCAGTCGACGTCACAACACGATGCAAGCGACGACCAAACGCAGCACGTGCCGCAGGAGGCCAAGAAAGAGAATAAATATCCACAGGAATATAATAATGTAAGTCTGATTGTTATACTAGGTTAAGAATAACTTCCAGTGATCCAAGATTTACGTTTATTTACGTACTGGACATAAGCCTTCCTAATTGCATACCATCGAGGTCTATCTTCGGCTGCTCGCATCCAGCTCTTATAAAGCCTATAGAAAAATCTTTGAAAATAAAAAAGGTACCGGTGAGCTTTCGTCATCATCATAATCAATCTCAGTCCTCTGCTGGACATAGGCCTCTCCCATTACACGTCACTGACCTCGATCTTCAGCTCTCCTCATCCAATACATATCGTCCTACCAAATCTTTGGCATCTAGTTACTTAGTTTTTTTTTGTTGACGACTAATTTAATATAATATCATCTGTTATGGTATTTACCTATCCTAAAATAACGTTCACTGTTTTTGGGTTATTATAGAAGTTCCATCTCTGTTTCAGGTGACCATATCGGAGATAGCAAGTCTTGACAGCTCACAGTACTCAGGGATTGAGGAGAAACTGCTCCCGACCCCGCAGAGAGTGTTCGTCTGCAAGTACTGCTCCAAGCCGTTCAAACGGAAGGACCACTACAAGATACACCTGCACATACACACCGGAGTGCGGTCGTTCTTCTGTCCTGACTGTGGAAAAGGTGAGGAAAACAAGAATTTCGGGCACAAATAAATTTGTGAAACTTCGCGTGCAAAGTCACTCCTGTTCTCTCTCTCTCCCTTTCTTCTTTTATCTAATTTTAGCCACTCTGTTAGATCATGTGATTTAACCCACTGCTCAAATAAAAGCGAAATGTTGGTTTATTTTTTTTACGGTAGGAATAAATAATACTTAATTAACACTATAGTATATCATAATCAGATTTCTTTTTTAGAAAACGCCACTGAAGCACTTGCACCTGTTCAATAGTCGCTTTACCCTATATTAAGTATCAAGGTTATAGAAACTTATTAAAAAAGATATTATATTTGGCAGGTTTCTACCGCAAGGACCACATGCAGAAGCACATGCTGGTCCACAACAAGGCCAAGCCTAAGAAGGAGATCCCCGACCTGTTCCCGATCAACATGCTGCCTAAGAAGAAGCAGGTCTTACCAGAAATCACTATACATGTGAGTTGATAACAAATATATAGGTTTAAGTCATTTGTAAGAAGAGTTGTGCTTTTGAAGTTTGATATAGTTTCGATATCTCATCATCATCAACATCATCATTTAGTTTACTTTTAATACTTTGTGTGTTATAATACTAATACATTTATGTACTTAAAATAAATAAATAAAGTGGTTCAATGCCAAGCCTTACTACCTTATATAGTATACCTAACTTACTTATATAGTTTCGGAACCAACCGCAAGTCCGCGAAGTCGCGAGACGAGACTTGTCGGGCTATCCCGATATATACGCTTTAGTAAACCGTTGAACCACTTTATCATGAGTCATCTGGTTTTCTTTGTGCAAGTGAATTGTATGCTTGTGAAATCCCCGCGACACAAGGATTGAGTTCCTTAGCCCGGGAGTCGTTGTTTTTTTTAATAGCCTTTTTCAACTATATGCTCAACAAGACCATCTTTCCATATTCCAGGCGCCTTCAAACACGAAGCTGCGCGTACCGCTACAGATCAAGGTTCCGTACCAGATGGTGATGTCGCTGGATAACGGCGAGCAGCGCGCCGTCACCATCGACCCGCAGGCCTCCACCTCGTAATGTACTTTAAACATATAACATCAGGCTATAGTAAAGGTCTCCGGTCGAGTCTGGATGAGGCTAGCACATGTACGAAATTGGCACGAGAAAGAGGAGGCCTATGCCCAGCAGTGGTAGGATAAAGGCTGTGGCTGATGATGATGATAATAATTTGGCTTAGCGCAAACGGGCCACCTAGCCTAGCCACCGGTGTCCAGTTTACAAGAATTTTCTTCGGCGTACATAGTAGAATGAGGCTACTTTATAGTCTTGTTTACGCCGAGCATTACTCTCACACTGTAAGGCAAAATCCTCGTCTCATATACAGAAGGATCGAGCATTGATCGCCCGTAGAATTATTGCTATAGGATTGTATACTGGCCAAAAATTTTATCCGCTTGATAATTCGTTTCTATGGCAAGCCATCTTTTTAATTGACGAGCGGTATTTAAAGTACTTATGTGACGTATAGTTTAAATACACTGGATAATCTATTGAATGATCATTTGTATACCCCTATATCGATCGTTTTTGCACTGTGTCTTTTGTATTAAAAACTTAACTTTATACTATAAAAATAAGTACTTAAAGGTCTATATCAAATGTGAAATAATTATATTAAAAAGTAGGTTAGATTTAAATATCTGCTGCGATCTCTATACAGTATACCATTTAATTGTAAATAATTTTTATTTTCTTCTATTCGTGTGTTAAATGCTTTGGAATCTCTGCATGTACTTTTTGCTTAAGAAAGTAAAATATAAGAAATATATGTTAAATATGTGTGAAATAAAAAGGATATTTAAAGATGTATAAGGTGACAGATGTATAAAACTTAATAATAATAATGACTAGAAAAATATACTCTAATGATAGCAAAATAGTAAAATTATGGATTGTTTACACTGAATCATATTATATAATAATTAATAACGATACATTTAAGTTTACATACAAGTATATTGACAATATGAACGAGTGATGTTCACGCCGTCATCTCGCTTTCCGTCGACATTGCCATATATGTATAATAAAAAGGAAAACTTTTCCTGAATAAATTTCTGTACATATTTAAAACTTTTGAAGGTCATAACGACAGCCAATAAGGTTTTAGATCTGAACAGACACATTATGTACAAATAAACACTTTTTTACTTAAAGTTGCATCAAACGGGTGCAGATTATGGATAATTATTTATTAAAACGTATAGAGTGTAATAAAATATCATGTAAACGTGTCACCGTCTTTGTGGTATTAATGACTGGGTCCAAATACATAGTATATTGTGAAACAAAGATCTCAGAAATATTTGCATATCGCGATCTTGAACAAATAATTATGAGTACATGTCTAAATAACATTAAATGTCTTTCGAATATTAACTAAGAATCTAAAGCTGATTAAATGTGATTGAAATAAATTTAAATGTGAATTAAAATTGTTAGTAATAAGTGTCACATATTGTGCCATGTGAACCAAATACTCGTCGGTGTGTTGCCAGTTGTAGGCTTTATTTGTACAAAACATTTAATGTTTTGAATAGTTTTGGTTTATTTTGAAATGTATTGCTACCACGAACCAACATATTATAGTATTCCAATTTAAACACCACACGTGTAAATTGCAGTTGGCAACATTGGAATAAAGACTAATGTTGCCAAGAAAAAAAGACAATACCAATTTTTATTAATGCATGCTTTGTAAAATTAGTATTTATTTTGGCTACAGCTGGTAACGACGCTGACTATACATAGATGTAAGTTTAACATTCTGTAAAGTTCCTCTATTTTGTCTTTTTCACAGAAAATCATGTTGTGATTCTAATCTAAGTTTAATAATGTGTCATGAAGTACAAAAATAAAGAATTTTGCACCTTAAGTTCTTAATATACTATTAAAAAATAATTAACTTGTTTTCATTTGCTATAAAGTGACCTCTAAATAAAACACCAAAATTAAGTGAAATGTATATTTAATGTAAAATACGAAAGCACAAGATTGGGAAAGGTAAGCATGGTACACTATTTATGATTAGGGTAGAAACAAATTATATAGGTCAGGGCTCCATTGAACTAGCAATTATCCAGTGACGACTTGACAAAGCGAAAAATGTCAAGTATTTTAGTATGAATACTGAGGTCTTTAAAATTCATCTGTCAATTGCTAAAGCAATGTAACTCCAGGTCCCGGAACTACGGAATTAAATAACGCAGAAAATCATTTTCCTGTCATTTATTCTCGCTTTTAAGACTATTTAAAAATTACTTTATAATTATGTTAGAAACATAAAGTTTTCTGAATGCACTGAGTTAAACCTGATTTGTACTTTCTTGACAAATTATACTCAGACTATCGGATCATCAATTTTACTATAAAAATATGTTTTGTATGTACCTGTAACGCTATCAAAGGTACTCTATCATAAATCTAATTTACAAGTTAAGGATGATCTACATTGAGTAAGTACGCCTTAAATTATAGGCAGGTCAGTGCGTACTTAATGCGAAAATCGTGTATATTGGCATCTTTATAACATTTAGCTTGTTTTTTCCTATTGATGGACAAAGGCCTACTTTTCAGCCAGCGATCCCGATCTTCCGCTTCATGGCAACTCTTAAGAAAGGCATAGATTGACAAAGCCTTTTAATTAAAGTCAATATTTCCACTGCCTTCCATATTCAATGTAAACCATGCCTTATGAACAAACATTGTATGGTACATAACAGCTATATTGCATAAACATTTACTTAACCTAATACATCAATCACACTTCAAAGAAATCAACTCATTTTACGTTAAACGAACAACAATAATAGAAAATACCCTTAGGGGTCGACAACATTTACATATTTCAATATTTATACTTAAAATAATGAGTAAAAAAATTACATCACAGAGAATTTTATGCATCTCTAGCATATACATTGCACATTCCCGACGTTATGGATTTTATTAAGGCTTTTTTATACGCAAGACAATTTCGTAGTTTTGCAAGATATTTCATGTTTCCTTCGAGTGACATTTTTAAGTAGTTATTTCTTTTTCTGTTCGTTAAAGTCTTTTATCGTACTTTTTTTATTTTTGTGCTAGGTTATCGAAACCACTCGACCCTGAAACCTTATAGCCATTGTTTCGTACTCTGTACAAATTATCACCCGTTTATAACAAAATAAATTAACTATCTAACAACAAAATAGATAAACAAATTAATAAAACAATACTTACAACTATGTCATAATATAAAATACCTATATAATTATGGTACGGTAAAACGGGGTGAATAAAAATAGAGATTTTATAAAGATTTAGACGTTTCAAAATATCCGGTCCGAGCCAAAATAAAGTGATTATATGAACATTTTTATATATATTTGTGTTTAATTTTTATGTAGGTCTTTTTACGCATGCGACCTCCCAAAAATCAAACACTTCTATACACCCCGTTTTACGGTATAAGCGTTTAATATAGGTACATTAGGTACAATCGATTGAAAATAGAGATGTATTCTTATTTACAAACATCTCGTAATTTACGTCACCGTCTTCGATCCCTAATTCTCCATAACTTGTCTACTGAAAATACTTTGTTTAAAAGACTCGATATATATTCCTTACAATGTTCAATTCCTTTCAATCATACCAAGAAAAATATTGCGAGAGAGACACCTCTATTCCTGTTCATTCATAATTTTTACTATGCCTTATGCCGCAATAAATAAACGCTATTATACTACGGGTTAACTGTTCCCTAGTTTGTGTGCAAAGAATAAAACGTTAATTCAAAAACTTTTATATGGCAGTTTAATAAAGAATCTCACATATGTTACCTTAAGCATCTAATTGGCTAAAGTGAGCTCAAAACATA
The DNA here is from genome assembly GCF_003590095.1 of Trichoplusia ni. Lineage (NCBI taxonomy): Eukaryota > Metazoa > Arthropoda > Insecta > Lepidoptera > Noctuidae > Trichoplusia > Trichoplusia ni. Next base: position 15,442,625 of record NC_039480.1, on the reverse strand, counting down.
ACTACAGTTTGTCTTTGATACATTACTAATCAATATTGCTTTGAATAATTACTCTTAGGTATAGTGCACAAAACTGGCTGGTCTAACTATTGGCTCTAATTCTAATCTAAGATACTCTCGTTGCGGAATGGCGGGTTGATTCGAGTCTTAAATCTAATTTGACATGCTATTTTCTCCCTATTATCACTGAAACGGTATTACATTTTAAGGGTAAGGCCACTAAAATACTAGAATACTTATATAACTAGCTACTAAAATGCGCGGTATAAGTAGCATCTAACCCTATTCATGTAGTTACCCATTTGTATCTAATAACACTTGTTCTTTTGCGAAGGCTAAGAGTGGCGCAGTTATCGGTACGTAATCACGTTCGATGAACCTATTAATCGCAAATAACGTATGTCTTTGGTAATATTAAAAAATCCAGACAGCGTTTTGATGAATCCATCCCATCATATTTGAATTTGCATCTAGAATATGCAGCATTTTACCCAAGCTACCTTACCTCAATAGGTAAATGTTATAACTAGCTAATAAACCCACTCGAATCACACCCTACATACTACAACGTTTGTGTTACTCGAGTAACACGTCTACTCGAGTCAAAAGGCGTCCTTAGCTGCGGCGATGAGTGTGAGGAGGTCGTGCTTGTCGTCGGCTGGTCAGGAGGGCGCGGGCGCGGGCACGGCGTGCGCCAGCGGCGGCGACGCCGAGCCCTGCTGCGACAGCTCGGCCTTCACGCGCCGCGCTATGTGCGACCGCGTGTGCTTGCGGAGGTGATCCTTGCGGTAGAAACCTGGAGCGAAAACATTTAGGGTAAAAATGTAACCTCTGCTCATCTGTTCCGGTCTATGGCTTTTTGGGAAGAATTCGTAACGTAGGCCTTTATTCTCCAGCGGGACACTATGTAACTTCTAATAAGAATTGGCTCAAAGTCAACACAATCGAACCTATTCATCAGACACTCCTGTTTAAAAGCTTGAAACGTAACAAAAATAAATTGTAGCAGGATTAATTTGAAAAACAAGTATAAGTAGGCAGTAGTTGATATTCTAAAATCTGAAACTCTCTTCTTACGAAGCAAATAATTCTCAAAGAAAGGGGCAAACTATTGTGTATCATACGAACCTTTCCCACATTCATTACACACGTGCCTCTTCTCGCCGGAGTGGATGACGAAGTGCAGCGTGAGTTGTTCCTTCCTCTTGAAGGCCTTCAGACACACGGAGCAGACGTGCGGCCGCTCGGGGTTGTGCGACTGTTTGTGGCGAGTCAGGTGGTCCTTGCGCTTTAGCGCTGCGTTGCAAATGTCGCAGATAAACCTGGAGGGAAAGGGACACTTAGAAACAAAGTCGAGACTTTCAAAAAACTACTGCTTTTGCTTAAGGAACACTATTAGGAAGTAACTGCTTATCTCTTTGGAAATTGAGGCCCTGAACTAGTAACTCTTAAAGGAGGATTATCAGCATTGATGTATCGAATAGGCGCTTGCACGTAGCAGCAACGAATCAATCCTGGTTGTAAAATGACATATACCTAGCACTGATCTCAAAGAACTATCGTTGGTCATACTACTGAAGTATGACTTCTGGGCGACGGTAAAGATTCTAAGAATTTTCAAACATAGCGAGTACCTTCTTTCCATGGTGTGTCCAACCAGATGCTGCTCCAACAGTTCACGTTCGGGATACGCCATGTGACACTCAGGGCAGCAGTACAATGTACTGCCGTCTGGGAAAAAATAGTCTTATTTGTAAAAACTGGCAATAATACATTGCTTGAAGTGGCTCAGCAAAGGCCAACTTTCGTTGTTCGAGGTACTGAAGATACTATGCTCCTTATTAAGGCAAAATGTAGCTTACCCAAAGCAGTAGTGAGTCGTATCTCTCCCGGTTTAGGTCTTGGCTTCTTCTCCTTCAGAGATTTCTTCTTCTTTTTCTTCTTGGACATAATGACGGTGCTCGTGTTTGAGTTCACGGTCTGGTTCACTATCGTCGCTGTTTGAACGACCACGCTGTTCACATTCGAAGGCATCTAAAACATTAACAATTGGTAAACTACGACAAAATTGGTAGGTCATCACTCATCATCATTATTGTGAAATCGCTTGCTGCTGGATGTAGCACTGAAGTATTTTTCTGCCATTTTGAATTACAAGGCAGTCACTAGCATAAGAATATATTTGCTTCTTATAAACAAAAAAACCCGCTCGAATTAGAGAGAAATTAAGAAAACTCACCGTAGCAATGTTGGGCATGACATTTAAGCCGTTGGTATTAACAGCAGTGACTATAGTGGGCTGTTCCTCTCTCTTCTCCACTATATTGGTGATCGGTGTGGAGTACTTGAGCAGGTGGTGCAGCGGCAGCGGCAACGTGGACAGGTAGTCCGCGACGCCGCTGCCGCCGAGCGTCTGCCACGTCGAGCTGTCCGTCACGTCGCCGATGCCTGGCGCACACGATACTACGTAAATGGAGGGTGACATGGTGCTTTAATGGTGATGATCATGGTTGTAGGTATAGAGAGATGGCACGGTATGAATAGAAAACAGATGGTTAGGTGATAAAAAAAAAACTTTTCCTGTCAAGTTAACATTATAAGAGTGTTAGAAGCCGTTGGTTTTCAAAGTCACGCTTTAAAAAAATGCTTTTATTTGTTAAGTTAGTAGGTGTAGTATCCGAGCGTTCGAACAACAATTGTGATATTTTGATGAGGAAATCCAAGAATTAATAGTAAAATATGTTTAAACTTTTGTTAAAACCATTTTCTGTTTGAGAAGCTCGCGATAAATATACCTATGGGATATAATTACGAATCCACTTAAGACGCAACAAAGAACTGCACTTATACGATTTCAGAAAATAAAATAAGTAAGGAAACAGCTTATACATAAACGCGAGTGTTATTCACCTGTACCTACAATAATACTTCAAAGGCAAATTAATGTGTAATTATATTGTTGCGCTATCAGAAGTATGGATAAATAAACATGTAGATATGTTATAAAAGGGTATCAGGTATCTTACTGATGAACTCAGCGGGCGCGGTGGCCCCAGCTCGGTCGGTCCTGCCCTCCTGCTTGATGGCGCGCGCCAGGGCAGCCGCCTCCTTCGGCTCGTGCAGCACCACCAGCAGCTGCTGCGTGCCTTGCTGAAGGGGAGCTTGGCTCACTGGGAGAAAATATATTCACTCCAAATTATCTGAATAGTTTAACGCGTAGCTTATAACGTATATATATTTCAAACCGCATAGTTAAGTTGTACCTATTTGAAACGTAGGTACCTACCTATGTCAGTTCTTAAACTAAGTGGGTGTAAATATAGGTTAGGTACTAATAAGTGCATAGAATGCAAAATGGAATAGTTCTTAGAAATGTTGACCACATGTACTGAAAGGCAACAGGTATCCTTGGTAATTGGTTTGCATGACAACTAAACTAGCAAAACATAAACAATGGTACGTACACATACCGTTGATACCCTGATGTTGCTGCATCATGGTGGCCATGAGGTCATGGTGCAGCTCCTCGCGGTACTCGCGCTTGTCGGCGCGCTGCTCCGCCTTCAGCTGCTGGTGCACAGTCTCCGCCTGCACGTAGCTGGCCTGCCCGCCGTACGCGATGTTGCCCAGGTTCACGGACGACGTCGCCGATATTGTTTGGTACTTGACACCAGTGTTCACTGAGAATTGGACGTGATTCAGTTAATATTTTGACTATTGCGAAGATTTAATTTTTTACTACGATCGCTTGAGAACTGGATTGACAATGCTACATTTAGACCGTAAAGAAAGTTACCTGTGTGTATGGGCGCGATCCCTGCCAAGGCCACAGTCCCAGGCTGCGCGCTGCTGACTACCACCACACTCTCCGCTTGCCGAAACTTGACTCCGTCCGCGGGCACGCCGCCCGCCGGCGCTACCGCGAACTGCACGGCGCCGCCACTTCCTGACGCCTGGTACCGCGTCTCCTGTAGCACTCCGCCAGAACTGCTCCCGGTCCCTTCATATCCAAACTTTGCGGCGAACTGGTGGATAGAGGGGATCGCTGCCGCCGTCGGAATATGCCCAGTGAACGGGGCAAAGTTCATTGTAGTTTATTGTATCTGAAACCGCGGTCGACATCGTAGTTACGTGGATAGTGTTACGTCAGCAGGAGTTGCAAGGTCGCACGCGAGACACAAAAAAATGCACTCGTCCTGTTGAGCAGGTGGAGTACACCGTGCGAACCACAACAAAGTGAATCAAAGGGTGCGGCCCCTAGTAGGGCGCTCACTCAACCCCCGCCATTCTGCCTCACCCCAGTCATTTCTAACGCTTTATTTTTACCGGCCCGCCGTCTCACACCATCGATCTTGGAGCGCGCACTGTGACGTCGCGACACGAGAAAACACAAAAGAGCGGAAAGATAATTGAATGGTTACCTGTTCTGTGCCGAGAAAGTGGGTTTTCATAGCGTTTTAATTGTTCCTCGTTGATGAAATAAGTAAGTGATGTATGTTCGGTATGCGCGGGCATGTTGCGCGGCAGCGGGGCCGGGCGGGCGCGGGCGGGGCGCCTGCGCGGCGGCTGGGGGCGGGGGCCCTCGCAGCACGTGCTCGCGGGACAGGACTCCGCAACCCCAAACTTACCTCTCTGACCCTCCGAGTTGTTTCAAGATCGCAACAAGTTCAGGGTCGTATGATGGCTTCGTAGATTACTTACATCGTGTCGATAAATCAGCTATATAGGGATAAGTCCTTACAAAGATATAACAAATCAAATCATTTATCATTCTTCTCAAATCAAGTCTAATAATTAATGTTCTACATTTACCTGTCACTATTATGGATCTCACCAATAAGAAATTGGAAATATGTCGTTTTGTTTTTTAAATAAGGCCCCAAACGCAACACTTTACTAATTCAAATTGATAAATGTTTACGATGCTATTGAGCACCAATTTTAATCGATACGGTTTGATGGGCCGTCTGGCGGCCGACATTTAAATGTACCAAGCGCAACAGGTGGCAGATTTCGTCAATACGGCGTCGAGTGGTAAGCGCCATTTTACCACGATTAGTGCTATATCATTAGTGCTTATTATAATAAGCATATTTTTTTATTAATAATTAAAAAATATGGAATAGAGCCAAAAGTTTCGATCTTTCGCAAAATAAGGAACAAAAATGTTTTTCGAGCAACGAATCTTAAGTAATGGTGGAATCTACAGGAAGGGGAGAATGGTGACAAATAAAACATTTCATTCAAAATCAGTGATTTTATTCTTATTCTTACGGTGTTTTCTTAATAAATAAAGTTTCATACAAAAGTTTACACTTATAACTCCGGACAAAAGTTAATGGTCTATACGCTATGTCTTAATCTTATAATACTTGCAACTAATTTCTTTCAAATCCAAATAATAATACGCATCTAAATTGGTTAACTGCTAACGTCATCTTAAATGATAACCGAAAAGTAAAGTTTTCGACCGAAGTACGTACAATATGCCTAAATTGTTAAGAAAATAATTAAATAAGTTTTTGAGATTTAAAAGAATCAATCAAACTACTACTATGCAGCGTACCTTATAAAAACGAAATCTTACAAAACAAACTATAAAAAATACATTGTATTTCATTAGGTGATGAGAAAAGTAATGGAAAAGTTGTCAGTGTGATAAATGGACTAATTACATGCGATTTTAATTCTCTAGCAGCACAGTAATAACGATTTAAACATTTAACATTACTAACGCGGCTTCTCACAAAGAAAACCAACTTCATTGTATTACCTATATTGGAGTAGAAAACTGGAGAACGTTAGTTCAACTGAGAGCACCTTCAACTCTTAATAGCAGCGATTTAAGCTAAGACATACAAATACATGCCACAACGTAGTGATGCATTACAAACAAAACTTATTACTAAGTACAAAAATATAATTCGAAAACAATTTACATCTACATTAAAGCTGACAATATTAATATCGTGTGGTGGAAAGCCCTAAGTTAACATAATTTTATATCAAGACTTGCGCAAATGTGTGAAAACAATACAATGTTTTTGGACATAATTCATTTCACGAAATTTCTAAAAAAATATAAATATTTTTGTAATTTTCAGTATAAAAGCACATAATCACACACACTTACAATGAACTGAGTCAGCTCAACAAGTCCGTTCCATTGTGTCGTGCTAGGATCAGTTCGCGGCAGATGTTTAGTTCTTAGAAGATACTTCTAACAAAAGGTACAATTGTTTCTAAACATTGGTCAACACAGTTTGGGTTGGACCCTAAATTACTTTCCTGTATAAGAATCTGTTATAATCGATTGCAGTGACGCACCCTTTATAGATTTCTCAAAAAACCTTAGGTCTAAGTGAATTTTGTACTTCCTTTAATAAAAAAGGACGGATCAAGAACGGTACATGATTATTAAGAGAATACAATCCTAGCACGTCCAATAAACGGACCTTAAATAAATATCACAATTCGATGGAAAGAGAAAGTTTGTATACAAAATAAGCACATGCAGAAGTACCCAGAACGCAACATAAAGCGAGTAATGACATAAATATCACAGTGATAATGATATTTACAATGATCGTTGAAGTCGCAATGGATTGAGCTCTACATAACCTTAGAAAATATAAAAATCAAACGAGAAACCAGGTCTCTGAGAACATCGTAGCGCTATAAAACTTATAAACATTATTAATATTTACTACATGAATTAAGGGCACCTTGACTTACCGGAAAACGCTACTATTGGCTAGTGCAGGGATATAAAGCAGCAACAATGTTTCACAGGGAAGTCATTAGAGAATAGAATGGCAACTATATGAATAACAGATAACTATGTATTTAGGAACTGCCCGGGTAATGCTTTCCTTCACAATATCTATAAATGAGACAAAGGCCTAGAGATTTATGTAAACAACTACGTGTTAAAACGTTTGAATGTACTTATCCCGATGATCCCAGGACCAAAAAGAAGCGCGTATGATTCTATGTGACTACAAAAGCAGGGGGGGGGGGGGCGAAAATTTCAAACATTCAAAACGAGTAACTCTTCAAAAGTATTACTTTGTGCAACAGCAGCGCTTGACGGAATGAGAACTGTCATGGTATTATCAATATTGATACAAATTTACAAAAATTTAGCTTACACGTGATATGTATCCACATTATACATGCATTCCACAATGAACATCATCACATTGCTGACAATACAACACTCGGGATAAGTTTAGTAACTAGACTAATTTTCATTTACATTTCCTCATCTTTTCATAACTATATCTTTTATGTTCCCACGACCAAGTATGGGACCAAATGTGAAGTTGAAACATATTTCATTGTTATGTCTTTTGAAACACGACCACTGTTTATATTTTCGTAGATTTTACAATAGGAGGGTCAAAGTCTAAAACGACTTAAAGAAATCCTATTATTTAAAAGTGTTGCATCATCACATTTGTGTCTGTTATCTTGTTAAAAGTATCCTAGTCATAATTCGGCGAGTATTTGGGAAAGTCGGGGAATTTGAATGCCGTACTCTTTCATTGGCAAAGAGAGGTAGCCCTATCTGTCTATGGTTTTAACAAACGACTCCTGATAACGCGTTATGTGTGTGTTACCCTGTATAATTAAGTATCCGTTATAATTTCCTTACAATGGCTCCCCTTATCACAACCAATGCCTTTTTATTCTACACATGTTCAACATATACTCGCGAGCACATCCAAGAGTCATACTAGGGTAGATGCGATTACAAATTGTCTAATTCAGTTTGACTTTGACATGTCTATCACTGGTTTTATAGCATTTAAGGATATTTTTTTATGCAAACTGCTTCACTCAAGACAGTCATAGTGTTCGCAGCTAATTTTAGAATTATTGTCAAGACTTATTACTACCAACAAGACTTATGATCGACTGCTGCTATGACGTCACGCACTTTAAAGAAACAGGTTTAACCATTTGAGTGGTACAAAATACGTGACATTATTCCATGGATAGTACAAATGGTCAACACTAGAGTAACAAGATAAAACCTCCTTTAAAGATCGTTTAGTTTCAATAATTATTTAAATGTTAACAGTTAACTTACGTGAATATTTTGGTGTTTCTAACTTGAATAAAATTCTTAAACAGTTCATGAGTTAACATTAACACTTAAACAATTATCAATACTTAACGAAAGTGTCGGTCATCTTAGTGTTTATTAGTTATAATCCCTGAGTATGTGTGTTGTGGTGTGACGTCACGAGTGGTGGGCCAGCAGCGCGTCCAGAGAGTTGGCGTCCGACTGCGACAGCGACGAGACCACGTGCTGCGGGATGTTGATCTGTACCGGCAGCTGGTTGCTCGCACTGGTTGGGATCTGGACAACGACAAATATAATATGATCAAAATATAGTATTATTGTTCCAAATTTTGTCCAATAATTTAATTGGCATTTGTTAATCAGGTATGGAACTCGTGGAGAGGCTATAACCGCATAAGTGAATCGATCACAGGTTAAGCTACGCTTGACGCGGTTGTTCCGTAGATGGGTGACCATCTATGTCATAACGAATTCCTCTGTTTCGGAAGGCACGTTAAATAGTGGGTCCCGGCTGTTATTCCTACATCTTTGACAGTCGTTACAGGGAGTCAAAAGCTTGAAAAGTCTGACAACCAGTCTAACCAAGGGGTGTCGTGTTGCCCAGGTAACTGGGTTGAGGAGGTCAGATAGGCAGTCGCTTCTTGTAGAAGACTGGTACTTGGCTGAATCTGGTTAGACTGGAAGCCGACCCCAGCATAGTTGGGAAAAAGCTAGGCCGATGATTTGTTGAAAATGTATGAATCTCTGTTAATTAATCAAGGTGTGGCAACACAGTAAGTGTCGGCATCGCATGAAACAGGTACTAACGTGTATAGTGATCTCTGGTATGATGTTGGCGGCGGGCGGGGGCGGCTGCGCGGGCGCGGCGTCGCCGTTGGCCTCGTCTCGCGCGCGCTTGCTCTCGTGTGACCGCGTGTGCTTGCGCAGGTGGTCCTTCCGATAGAAACCTACAACAAATTATATACCATACTTTAAAAAACTCTTAAAGGATCTTTATTCATTCTCATAATATATCGTGTTAATGCCTCAATGTTTCAGTTACAAACAAATGACATTGTTTCACTATTTTTCTAAAGTAAATTATAATTCCTTTGAGGCAAAGACATATTTAACATCTTATTTTATGACTTAGTATTTTTTATGCATACTACTGACTTGTGTCTCAACTTGATCAGTACAGTACGAACCTTTCCCGCACTCGGTGCACATCTCAGTCTTGACGCCGGAGTGTATGACGGTGTGCAGGTTGAGATGTTCGCGGCGCTTGAAGCCCTTGCGGCACACACCACACACGTACGGCCGCTCGGGATTGTGGCCCAGCTTGTGACGCTCCAAGTGCTCCTTGCGTTTTAACCTGTGATGCAAATTAACCTCATCAATATTGGGCCTTTAATATATTGCATATTTGTAGCTACATAAATGTCATGTTTGGCTGATATGTACTTAACGATCACATTATGAAGGTATCTTGTCGTTTCCTTTACTGAGATATTTTTGATAAAGTTTGATATATAGCAGTAGAGTTATATTTTTGTAGTTACCCAGCGCCGCAGATGCCGCATATAAACCGCCTCTCGATCTTGTGCACGACGAGGTGTATCTCGAGCTGCTCCTTCTCGGGGTACGCCATCTGGCACTCGGGGCAGCAGAAGATGGGCGAGCCGTCCACCGCCGTGGCGATCACCACCTGCCCGGGCTTCGGCCGCGCCGGCTTCGGCGGCTTCTTCTTGTACTTCTTCTTCTTTTTACTTTGTATCCTGAGAGTGCCGTCTGAAAGAGAACATTTTTCTCAATTATTATAATGCCCGATCACATTTTATAAGTGTAACAGTGTATTCCTAATACAAATAAAACTTTCGCTTATGGTGCGGTACGTCGTCATTAAGGCACTGAAGATGACATTAATCACTGACCCTCCGAAAATCTACAAGTGAATCATAGCATGCGCTCAGGTTAAATTCAGAGAATTGAAAATTTTATGTCTAAATTGTCTTTTAATAAATTCTAGATTTAGTTAGACATTTTAATGAGTTTACAATAGGATGATGGGATTCAAGCAATGATAAATCGTCTGCCAAATTAGAAGATTCGTAAGATTTACCACAAAAAATTAACTTATTAGGTATCGAACAAAATACTGAGATACTTAAAAAGGAAGTTACCTCACATTGAACTGATACTTGCCATACCAAATGAATGATGGACTTCTAGCCGTTGTCTGCTTATTAAAGCCGAGGAATTCAATACCAAAGAAAACCTTATTATTTGTTTCAGTTTTATAATTGAATAATTTAATATTTGACACATAGTTTGGATATCGAAGTGATGTAAATATATAACATCAGTATAGGAAAATATATATAGAGGGTACATTATTTGCTGATGGCACCTGCACTCATGGCGGTTAGTATTTACGTATCGTAAGCTTAACCTTATGTTAAACGCTTAGCGTTTTATATAAAACATGCATAGCATGACCTGACCCTGTCAACCCGCTCAAGTTGAATATAAATGCCATCGCTGAACAATAACCTTTTAGCTAAGATCTACTTTACATCACAATTTATTATGTTTAAACATAGTTTTTAACATATTTTACGATATTATAAATTCAGAACCAATATGTTCTAAATGAAAGTGTAAAATTTAAACCGATATCACTATATACACATTGTTTTTTTAACTAAGCTCAGTTCTACGCTCGTTCCCAATACGGTTTTTCGATCTATTTGATATTATACCAATATGTCTGCGATCTCACCATTTTATTCGTTTGAGATTGTAGTCAAGCTTTCAGACAAGTATTACAGTGTTATAAAATATCAAGTCCATGAGTTGTAAGAAATTACTTCAAATAAGTAGTTTAAATAGGTTTTATTAGTCTAAGAATTTAATTGTTGGGACCAAGCGCCATACAGCTCTTAAATTATCCTTATATTCTAAACATTTATTTTTACGAACCATTACTTTGATATGTGAAAGAATATATATAGTTTATTGAGTAAGAATAATTGAGTGAAATGTTTAGCACATACCTTAATTTATTAATTTCAAAAAATACTTAATAAAACTGATTATTGAGATTCAATCTGTTCCTTGTCTACACCTTGATCGTCGTGCGGGAATGCAAGTCTCTCCTCGTCAAAAGGATTACGTTTCAAAACCCTACTTATCCTACCATCGGATATGACTAAGGTTTTCTTAAAAAACATCTTACATACGATTATTTCCTGGCCCTGAGAGCCTGTAATGTGATAACGTAGCGTGTGCTTTCGCTTTGTATTTTCAGTCATATACGCGTTACCTTTACGAAAGATCTTAATTAGTGAAAGTATATATTCTTCTTGTTGCTTGAAGGTCGTCAGAGTATGGAACTCATTGAATACCTTCTGTTGCTGAGTTGGGTCAATTTTTAAATAACATTTAAGGGGACAGCTGCACGTCCCAATTTTCAAAGACTTATCCGGGACCACGACGCCTTTATAGTTAAAACGAGTCACCCCAGTCACTAGCTGTACTGACTTATAAAGACGCTTATATTTTTCTCCCAGTCGCCGCCTATTTCTTTCGTGTCGTAGCCGTTCTTCTTCTGAAAGGAACGCCTGAAAAGTGCCATCTTCGGATCTGAGTACAGCCTTTTCCCATTTCTTTTTATTGACACACTCTGCCTCTGATTGTAATGTCTCGTAAACTGTTTTAACTCGCTGAATATCATATTCAGAGTCAGGAGGTTCAACTTTCGGAACTAATTTGGTACATGGGGTTGTTGGCGTTGCTTTTATAGTTTCTACATGCGGTGTCTTTTGAATCACTGTTTTGATCTTCTTCGTAATTTTTCTTTGCCTTGGTTTATAAACGTAAGGTTTACTCTCTTTAGTTGTTGTTAAAGGTTTACTCTCCTTCTTTGGTTTTAAGGATTTCCTCTCTTTTTTTGGTTTCGAAGCTTTTCCCTTAATATTTGCCTCTTTATTGTCAGCCTTTGCTTTTGAAACCTGGCATTCTGTTTTTGCATTCTGTGGCTTTTTGTTTATGTCCAAGGCAATTTCTTGTTCCGCTTCAGAAAGTTCATACGCCACTAAAAGAATATTTGTAACCTGTGGATCTACTTGTTGATCAGAATTTGATACTAGGATTGCATTAAGGGGTTCAACACCTACATAAGCTGGACTTAATATAGGGATAATCTCAGCTTGTATATTTATAGTTTGATATGGTGGAGCGACTTCTGGTTGCACGAAGGGTGTTTCTATTATAGATGCAACTTCTATCTGTGATTCAACCCCGTCACATGATGCATTGGTTACATTTGAAACCTTTACCAATGGTTTTGCGATCTCAAAAGGTACATCCGAAACAGATTCTACAGCGCCATAAGCTGCAGCTGTATTTGAAAAGCATTCTACCCCTGTTTCGTTATTCTGATATATAAAGGTACCTTCATTTAATGAATTACGATTCATATGATCTGATGGAAGGGGGTTTGCCCATAGTGTTCCAGATTCTTCTTTCGAATCATTGGGTGGAGGCGGGATTTCTGTAAAATAATTACCACCGTTATACGATGGATCAGTATTAAACTGATAATCTGTAACTCGTTCAACGGTACCAAAATTTTCTTGGTATCCAATAGGCAATTTGACATCCTCAAGAGGAGGAAATTCTTTGTAAACTTCATCAGTCACTGGAGTATCGTATGTTGAGACTCCGGTCGCTTCGTACAGAGGATAAATTTCTGACCATGACGCAATATTTTCATACTGAGGGTAATGCACTGCAAAAACTTCAGTTAGAGGTCCAAACGATTGATGTGTAGGTGGGTCTGTTGTCTCAGTAACTGTTTCAACCACATCTTGTGAGGTATAAGTGCCTAAGCTGACATCTGTTAATGGTTTCAATGGCTCAATTAATTCGTATGATGGATATGCTAGCGGTAATAGATCATTCAATGGGAATGTAGGGGAGTTAAGATTAGGGTCAGTTGTTTGAGCATGGACAGACGGCTCAATTATTACATACGGTTGATTAGACGCGGCTTCATATTCTTGTCTTGATTCTATTGTTTCATAAAATTGATTCGTATTAGAATTCACCACTTGTTGAAAAGTTTCATATAGCTGATTCATTGCTAATTGTTCTGTTATTTGATTAATCATTGCTTCGTAGTGTTGATTTGTTGTCGGCTGCAGCTCTATGAATTGTTGAGCTGATTCATATGCTTCATTTGTGGGCAAAGGGGGTTCCGAAAGGTGCTGAACATTTTCAGCTAATTGATCAACTGATTCATATAATTGATTTATTGCTAAAGGTTGTGCTACAAGTTGTGAGGTTTCGTACTGCTGTTCTGTGACCGATTGTACTGGTGTATTTTGATCTGGTTCATACTCTCCTTGCAATTGTTCTACTGTTTCATATAACTGATTTACAGCCAATGGTTGTGCAACAAGTTGTGTGCCGGTGTCATATTGTTGATCAGTAATCGATATCTCTGGTGTATTTTGTACAGTTTCATACTGTTCTGCTAATTGTTTTACCGTTTCGTACAACTGGTTTCTTGCTAAGGGTTGTGACATAAGTTGAGTAACCGTCTCGCACTGTAGATCAGTGACCGACTGTTCTGTAGAAATAGGATCTACTGCATACTGTCCTTGCAGATGTTCAGCTGGTTCGTACAATTGATTTGTAGCTAAGGGTTGTGCAACCAGTTGTGTATTCATCTCGCATTTTTGTTCAGTGTTTGACTGCTCTGGTGAAATTATGACAGTTTCATACTGTTCTGTAATTTCTTCAACTGTTTCATACAACTGATTCGTAGTCAAAGGTTGTGCAACAAGTTGTGTACTCATCCCACACTGCTGTTCAGTGCTTGACTGCTCTGGTGAAACTATAACAGTTTGGTACTGTTCTGTAATTTGTTCAACTGTTTCATACAACTGATTTGTAGTCAAGGGTTGTGCAACAAGTTGTGTACTCATCCCGCACTGTTTTTCAGTGCTTGACTGCTCTGGTGAAACTATAACAGTTTCGTACTGTTTTGTAATTTGTTCAACTGTTTCATAAATCTGATTTGTAGTCAAGGGTTGTGCAAAAAGTTGTGTACTCATCCCGCACTGTTGATCAGCGCTTGACTGCTCTGGTGAAACTATAACAGTTTCGTACTGTTCTGTAATTTGTTCAACTGTTTCATAAAACTGATTTGTAGATAAGGGTTGTGCAACAAGTTGCGTACTCATCCCGCACTGTTGTTCAGTGCTTGACTGCTCTGGTGAAATTATAACAGTTTTGTACTGTACTGTAGTTTGTTCAACTGTTTCATACAACTGATTTGTAGCCAAGGGTTGTGCCACAAGTTGAGGATCTGCCTCATATTCTCGATCAGTAACCGACTGTTCTGTTATATTTGGATCAGTTTCATACTGTTCTGATAGTTGTTCAACTGTTTCGTAGAATTGGTTTGTAGCTAACGTTTCTTCTGTCATTCGAACTGAATTTGGTGACTGAAATTCTGTTAGGTTTTGAATTGCTTGAAGGGGTTCAAATCTTGATGGTTGCTTTATACATATTTGTTCATCTGGTTGAATTGTGTTTCCCTGTAAAGCCTTTGACAGTTGACCAGTGTCATAGGGTTGTTTGTTCTTTGTCTGCAAATCTGTTAACTGTTGAACCGTATCATATTGTTGATATTTTGACGAATTCTCTTCTGGCACTACAACAACTTCAAACTCTTTGTAATTCTGCGTTTGATCATCGGTTATTTGTTGAGTAGTTTCACAGATTTTTTGACATTCTTGTAGTGAGTTCCCTGGCTGAACCACCTCTGCCGATATAATCATTTCACTGGACCTTTCATTATTTGTATTTTCATATTGTGCATAATTTCCCGATGATACGTTGGTTTGTGGCTCATAATTTTCATATGTTGTATAATTAACTTGCTGATCTACTACCAGCGGTTCCGTAGATTCCACTTGTTCTATGATTTCAAAGGTTGGATATGTAGTCGCGAGGGCAGGCGATATGGTGGACTGTTGGAGCGTTTCAGGTAAAGTTCCTAGATTTTGGTATGATTGACCAGATCCTGGTGGGCCGTCCGTTGCATCATACGTCGAGCCGAAAATTACGTCACCAATTGGTGAGTCAGCTGTTAAGTCTATCGTTTCAGTTACTTCTGGGGGAATTTCGGTAAACTGTTCTACATTATTATAACTTTGATAATTCGACGGGTCATTTGTTATTGTTGTATTATCAGTGGGATTATAAGAATCGTTAACATCACCGGAACCATACTCGGCCTCATAAACATCCGGTGGAATTTCTGTGAACTCATAAGTTTCATTTGCTATCGCAGCGTCAGAGGACGGCCCTATTATTTGAAATTCCATATTTTGATATGTTTGTTGAGATAATTGGTTGTTATCTAGTGTTTCATATGGTTCATTTACTACAGATACGACATCTGGTAACTTGTCTGTCGCTTTATATGAAGGATATGTTTCAGTGGGAGTTTCATCTTGTACAACTGAATCTTTCGCACCTGAAATAGGTTTAATCACTTCGAACGGCTGAAACGTTGCGGTAGTTTGTTGTAAGGAATCGTTTTCTATAGCGAAAGTTAAATGTGGTTCAAGCGTTTTAAAAGTATATATGTCTGTGCCGCCTTGAATATTGTTTAAAGCGTCGGTTGTTAACTGGAAATTATCTGATAAGGGTAAGGACTGCGAGCTGACATTGGCCTGTTTTACAGACAGTTCTTCTGACAGAGTTTCTATGGACTGATAGGAGGGGAAAGTTTCTACATTATTTCCACTCTGCTCGAGGGTTTCATTAGTTACTAAGTTAATCGTTTCGCAAGGATACTCATCAGAATCAGCTTTATCCTGCTGAAATAAATTGTTTGTTGCTGAAAGCGGTTCTGGATATGTTACCAATGGAATTGTACCTGTTGCAGAAAAACTATTTTGTGATACCATAGAAAATTCTGTTGATAGCGGCTCAATGATTTGAAAAGATTGATTGTTTTCTAATACAGTTGGCGTTTGTTTGATACGAGGACTTGATTTATTGTTCACAGAATTATGTCCAGTTGGATTCGACGGTGTTTTGGATCTTATTGGTAAAATATCTGATGTAGTGTCAGATTTTTGGTACGAGGGGAGAGTTTCTTTAATGATTTTACTTTTTTCAAATTGACTCTTAGCTATCGAAAGCGATTCGGAAAACGTTTCAGTTGGTTTTTCAGCCAGTTTTTTTGGTCTACTTACTAAACGGGGACCCTTAGGTGGTTCAATTATATGATTCGATGGATAAGAAATCAGATTGTATTTTGACGCCTTGCGCAATTTGTCTGTTACCGGCTGATCAGCGTTGGGGGATTGCTTAGCTGTATTACTGGACTTATAGTTCAAAGGGCTAGCATGAGTGTTATTTATTTTTGAAGAATCATCTAAAGGCAATGAAACATTCGATGTATTAGAGGATACTTGGTTTACTTTTGTTTGATAGCGTGGCCTTTTAAGCGCCGGAGGTGAATTTATTGGAGATTCAACTGTTCTTACTTTTACAGAGGTATCTTTAGAAGGACTAGGTGATTTTTTTATCATGGGCCGTACTTGTGCTAAAGGTTTAACGGATGTATACGCTATATATTGCAGTCGCGTAGACGGTTGTGATTTCTGGCTTATTGATTTTGAAGCCGTACTTATTAATACTGGTAAAAATTTTAGTGGTGATTTATTAAATACTGGTATAAACTGAATAACTGGTTCTATAGCCTGCTGTTTAGTATTCATCGGTGGTTTCACATTTTGAAGTGTTTTAACAGCTTTGGGTATGGAATTAGTTTCAGGATAGTCGTCTGACACTAGGTCTATTATTTCGATCGGTTCTGAATCGGACTGCGAAACCGATCTTATTTTTTTTCGTTTATTACTGCGAGGTTTTCTTAGTACTGGAAAAACTTCAGTAGGCAGCTTAAACGGTTCATTTTTTACTGGATCAACTTTAGATAAAGATTGATCAATAGTTCTGTGCGATATTTCAGCTATAGAAAACTTTTTTGATTGCATCCCGACTATCGGAACATCTTTCTTTACAGACTTATCAGCTTTACTTGCTGGACCTTTCATCTTTGGAAAATTGTCTTTTAGTGATTCAAAGGTGTCATTTGATTCTTCATTTAATATTTTAACGTAATCTTGTAGATCAAGCTCGCTTCTCTGTTGTTCTGAGCTTGATTCTAAGTATAGCCCTGAAAACACCAATCAATGTAGGTATACAACCAAATATCACAATATGTCAAAACAAAAAATAACGGAAAATAAAAATAATCATACTTTACTTACGGCGCCATATCAGCAAGTTTTTCAGTTACATTGTGACTTTACAACCACGATACCATTTTTTAATGAAATTTATGCAAACTTTCCCCAATTTATCAATTATTAGTAATTGAATACCGTCAGGCTGCTTCATTTATGTGTCGTGACCAGAGACCAAATAGAAGTTTCCCACACGTTTATTAAAGTTATTTATTGTATTACTAGTTTTATAGCATTAATCAAATTCTGCTGTTAAATCAAAATACGTAGGATAGAATAAAATAAATAACTACTTACTACTTTAAATATAAAAGTCAAGTAGCCAATACGAAATCAAACCGAATAGAAAATTAAGTACGCATTAAAAGTAGGCAAGCACAATCAATGGCAAAAGCATATTATAAATATAATTTTCATAGAAAAGTGGATCATGTAAAACTCTAGTTAATAATAGACTTGAATTGTTTTTTGCGCCAGCAGACAGTTACACTACTCTTCTAAATAAACATCAAAAGTTGAAAAGATTATTGGTCTTAGAACTAATTCCTACCTACAATATACTTTAATGAATAATCATTTAAAATAAGTAGCGTGTTTTAAGAAAATAGATATATCCTATTATAATAGAACATTTGTTGAGGATATAAAAAAATATAATAACTATGCAAAGAGGCATACTACGACTGAAAAATCATAATTTGATGATTTAAATTTGAAAAACGAATAATTTAATAATTACATTAATTACAATGTATAGATTTATAACATACCTATTTGCATTTGTTAAATTTCGTCATCCATCAATGTCATTTTGAAATTAAGGTTACGAGTTTACGACACTATACCGTATACAAGTTACTACAGTGCTACATGTCATCGGGAATAGGGAATAGATAAATATAATATGATCTTGAATTTATACTATAGCATGATTTAAAGGGACTCTCAGATAAGGCACTTAATAATAATATGAATGAGCCTGGTCACAATGAGGGACTTTAATCGAACTAAAACAATGTTAAATAGGATAAACTGACTCTTTGCTAAATTCCTTTGAAATAACTCTCCAAACTTGAGTCCATGACAGGATGAATTGACTCTTACCCATTAGTTAACAAAAATACGCAGTCTCATTATAAATATTAGGTAGCATATCAACACAATATGTCTTCAAAAGTTTAAAGTTTAAGTTTGTTTACAACATTAGGGCTCAGAAATTGACGGAATGTATAGCAATCTAAATAGTCTCAGTACTATTTTTCCTCTATTTTCCTTAAAGCTTCTAGTACACATAAGATCGTTTTTTATTCGCGTTGTTTCCGATAGTTGCTAGGACTGGATGCGGAGAGCAGGGGTCCGATAGGGGCAATTTAGGGCAGGCCTATATCCAGCAATGGGCCGCTGACTCGACTTTTTGTTTTAATAAGTATTAGTTTCATCGGCCTAGCCTTTTCCCAACTATGTTGAGGTCGGCTACCTTAATAAGGTTAAACACAGGCAGTTGTTTTAATTGTGTTGATATTCTACCATGAGGAAATCGGCGAGAAGTCATTCAGAAACGGGCCGTGTAATCGCAGGTAAACAACAAGGCAGGTTCAGACAACGGACAGTATAAATTAAATATACAACAAGCCTTTACGAAATAATGGGGGTAAACATAACTAAAATGGAAAAAAACATCAGTAGTACAGAATGAGCCGGTCTCACGTCATGACACATGTTTCCCCGAGGGTATTTCATCTACGGTATGAGCCGCGGGCAAGCTAAATGAAAAAAAAAGAAATAAAATGAAAGTGTAACTCCACACGGTCGGTCATCGCATGCGGTTTGTCTGTTTACGGGGGGGAATATGTTGATAAACTCTGGCGATATTTAGGTTTTTGACAAGAGTAGTGGATGACGATGAGCCACAGCATGGAGTATGAAGCTGGCTGCGGTGCTATAAGTAATTACCTTCGCTGAGCACGGCCTCGGCGACGGGCTCCTCCTTTTTGTCGTCGGTGACGACATCGTCCATGTCTATGTCAATTTCAACGGGCTCCGACTTCACGTCAGTTGGGTTTTTTCGCAAGAACTGTTGCAGCGATGCCGGGAGGGCTTGTGTTTGCTGCAAAAAATAAACAATGTTCTAGTGTCAAAACAAGCAAAAATTCCGAAAAAAAAACTAAACTCACTAGTCTCCATATTTTTCTGGTGTAGGATAAACTTAAACTATACAATTATCATTGTTATTACTTACTATTGAATTGAAATTTAAGGCATTATGAAAAAAATAAAATAATCTATATTAAGGCAGTAAAGTATTGAAATGAAATAACCTGTGGTGGTAATGTGTTAAGGTACTTGACCAGGTCCTGCTGATGGCTGGTGCCGAGCTGCCACTGTATACTATCGCTGGTTTCCGTGCCTTGTGAGCTCTCCTGCATAAAAAAAACTTTATTTGCACCAGCAGAAAGGATAATAAAAATATGCATTTAATAAAACAAACTTTGTTATCATAGAACTTTGAAATTAAATTCAAAGTTGTAAATTTAACCAATCAATCTTAGACTCTTCTCTATATGGAAAGAGGCCTAGGACTAGAGGACTACAGGACATTTATAGGTTGGTTTTATTGCTTTTTAGCCACTTAAAAATTCATCCTCTGTTATTGAAATTCGGACTTCTATTAATTAACACTAGTCAGTCAGTGGAACTTTAGGAAATTGTTTGATGAGAGTATTTTTATAAGAGACAAAACAAGCAAAAATATATTTCAACTCACATCATCATTGGTGGTTTCGTCACACTCCTCTTTGATAATTATTTCCATGGATTCATTGTTGTTATCTGAACTTGTGTTGTTGTTCAGCGTTTTGTTTTCTGGCCCATTGATTATGATTTGCTGATTCGGCGTTATAAATACCTGAAAACAAATGATTTTTAAGTTAGTGGTATTATCATTTTCATATATTTTTTCCCTACTGATCACAAAAGAACTCATTATGGTCAATAGAATATTTGTTGATCTACAAAATATATTTTTTTAGATAAAGTGTATTGGCGTACAAAACTAAATGTCACACAGGACATTATTCAAACACGAAACTGGTTTAACAAAATACATTATTTACCTGATGCATATTCTGCATGTGATCTTTTTCTTGTGTAGGCTGAACTAGCTGCATCTCATGTGGTAATGTTGCTAATACTTGCAAACCTGTTTCAACAAAACATAAAGTTTGATAATGGAGGACTTCAGCACTTATCCATACTTTGAAATACAGTATAGAGATACAATAACAATTAGCATGGCATATTATTGTGCAACATCACAGATGAAGGATGGGGTGAAAGAGAAATACGGATAAAAAGACATAAAGAATGCCATGTATAAAATAACACGTATAAAATAACGTCTTCGTACATTAGATTATTTTACAGTTTTCAAATCAAATGTTTGGTCAATATTGGAGAAAAGAATCGCCCATTTACGTTAATCGATTTAATTTATGCTTTGCCAATATTTTTGTTAGTATTTTATTTATACTTGATAATAAAGCAAACATTGTTTTGAAGACTAGTGATGTTAGAACGTATACAAGACGCCACAATGTGCATAATTATGAATGTATGTGCTTAAATGAATAGTGAGTAAACACTTATAACGTAGTAATGGCTACGTCACCTGGTCTCATCCTGAATGTACCTGAACATATGGAAAATAATCGATTTAAACCCATGCCGTTTTTTATTCAATTGAATTTCAACAATTTGTTTATTATTTTCGTAACCAGCGACAGTCATAGACAGATAAAAGTGGAAGAAGAAAATGTAGTCAATTGTTCTAAGTCGGAATAAATCATTAATTGATTTATGGTTTTCTATAGATATTATAAACGTACCTTCGCCCAGGCTGCCCTGTCCGACTAACTGAATACCACCGGCTTCATTTTCCGGCGAGTAAGCCAATGTCAATACTGCGCCACCTTAAAAATAAACAGTTGTTTAAAAAAGGTCGAAGTTAATTTATTGATAGTTCTTGGCTTTTATGAAATACAGAGAATAATACAGTAACTATATATTAACAAATGTTGGCTTCAAGCCAAGGTCACTTGATTGCACTTGCGTTTAAAGAATAAAGTATTGAAATGAAATAGTTATGCAAATAAAATTGATACTCTTGTTCATACACTAAGTACCTTGTTGAAAACCCTGTATAGGTATCTGCATTTGATACTTTGGTTGCTGTTGTGCTTGCAGCAGGTTTGGATTCAGTACTTGTATCTGCACCGTTGGTTGAGGATCACCTAAACAAAATGTTACACAATTATTATGTAGAAAGAATACAGAGCACTTAATTGTTACTAGCTCCAAGATAGCCATGCAAAATTAAATATTAAGAAAAATAAAAGAAGAGTATTGTTTTTTTTCTGTATTTGTTGCCAATTACCTATCATAAAAGCTGCCTTAACATAAATCTCAACAAGTACACCTTTTATCACGCAGACAGTCATATCTAAACACTTGTGTATATTACTCACCGAAGACAACAAATCAAACATGCTGTAGATATTTAACTTTTAAGTTAATGATAAGACCATATTACACATGTTATTCGAGTGCGGTTAGATGCATACCAGGCTTGGCCCCAGGCAGCGCGATGGGCACGGAGATGAGCTGCGGCGCGGCCTGGATGGTGGCGCCGCCGTCCAGCGCGCGCATGTACTGCACTCCACCGTCACCCATTGCCACGCACACCTATACAAACAAATACAATCAAATTTAATTTAAATAAACATGCGTAAACAGTCCAAGCTGCACTCAACTTTGCCTACGCTAAGAGATTATGATCTATTTAATTCTAATAAAATAACCCATATGGTATTTCTATTGACTAATCATTTTGGCATTCCATAAGTTCACCTTAAAATGGACATCATTGCAAAAGTTCACATTTTATGAAGTGTCATTGACCTAATTACTTCTTTTATATAACTTTTGTGTTTTTATAAATGTAATGTTATCAGTTACTTAGTTTAGAATTTGCTATCTTGTGCTTATACCTACATACAATAACACTGGCAATGTCATAAGATATTAAATACCTAATGGCTAATAGAAGTAACAGTGTTATTTTAAGTAATAACAAGGAGAAATATTTAACCTACTTATGAGACACATTATGACGTCCAATACCTATACCTAACTGTTACCAGTTACTATGTAAGTTCCGTTTATAGTCGTGAACTCAATATTGATATTATTCTCATTTTGTTCTAAGAAATTGTCCTCCAACACGAACGTTTGTTTTAACTAGAATAATTAGCTGTGGGAATCATGACCTCGTTACTTTTTTAGTTTGATACTAAATAAGGTATTTGTCGGTGAATATCTTTTTACAAAGTAACGAGATCGATTAGCGCCATTCTTTGTTAGGACACATCCTTTGTTTCAACTTTATGCAACAAATGAATGAATGTGTAGTTTCTAAATAACGTCTGTTTTGCTCGGTACGGCTTTCACTAGTTGCGTAATATGATTTTAAAGGCATTTCTTACAGTCTAAACACTAGACTTTTTGCTATGCTGAGTTGAATATGAGTTTTATAAATAAGAGTTTTACGCAGCTTAAGGACCACTTTGCATAATAGTTAGGACACCTATTTAGTTATAGGAACCTGATAAATTGCATTTGCATAGTACATTTAGCAGTTGTATATGTTGTGGTGAAAGTCTATACATTTCAGAATTTATAATACCAATAGAAAACATATTTATGGTTTGGGTTTAACTGCATAAAATCTTATTATTTACCTTGCAACAAGTTAACAACAAAGCGATTGAATCATACTTCTATAGATCATTATTAAATTAGATATGTTTATTTTGTTTAAATAATATTTTCCTAACTATAGACACTTATTACTGACAATAAAAACGACCTACCTACAAAGTATTCTATTTAAAAATCATTATATTCCTATTATACATATTAATATAGTAACTTGTGAAAAACTCCTGTTACAGTAACATTGAGACACTATTCAATCTATTTATTTAGTCATGTCTTTGTTTACAAAACATTCAGTGTTTTTGTTTAAAACTGTATCAATTTTTTGTAAGGATTTGATACAATTACAATATCTGTAAATCAATTTAATACTGATATTCAGAGTATTCAGAGAAAGTGTATTTTATGCGCATGAATAGAAGCTGTGTTTATAATATTTTCTATTCCATCCAAATGTATTGGCTTTTTTGTAAATCAATTATAGCCAAGAGGACTTTTAACATGTATCTCTCTTTCCATAAAACATCACAATGACTATTTGCTTGCTTCAAACATGACTTTTCATCAGCTCCTTCAACCCGCTATGATATCCTCAAAAGTTGTTTCTCTACTTTTCTATTTTACTGTAAATAAACACTTAATTGTCCAACATTGACTCTGAAAGACTCCTTGGGGTCTTGATGGAGCCATAAGAAACAGAAGTGGCTTAAAGTTGTCTCAAATTTAAGCAAGTTCATGCATTACCTGTTGCATACCAGTCCCATTATTAGAGACATTCTGCTGTATCTTAGTGACGGGAAGCTGACCTCCTGTGGTCACAAAGTGCGTGCCAGGGGCTCCTACCGCTGAGAATGTGGCAAAGTTCATTTCTGAATCTTCCTCGCTGAAAATAAACATTATGCAATTGAACAGTCTGATTTATGAGCCATAACTTTCATTTGCCTGGGATATTCAAGTGACTATTTCAATTTCATGATCAAAAGCTAGCCATTCGATCTCTATATCGAAGTGACCTTTGTCCAGGAGTTATACATATGCAGGCCAGACTGTTTACACAAACGCAATCTGTTGTAAACAAATGCTTGGGAATAGAAACTTTATAAAGCTCAAGCAAAGAACATTTTTATAATAAAAAAAACTAGTTCAAGCTAATAATAAAAGAGGAACATGAGAATACCAATGACCTTATTTGCTTGTGTTTGAATAGTATTTAACTGAAAAGTACTAATCAAAATTATTTAAATATTGCCACTCTCAGTTTTCTTGTTGTTCCAATTACTTATTAGTTATTTAGATTATCACGTTAGTAGTATATAAGTACTTTAGTGTAATAATTTAGACAAGATGATTAGATCTGTTTCAATGATTCTTAGGATTTATTATACAACAGTGAAAGTAGGAAGTTTTCCACACTCACTAGTTTCTATTAATGACTAAGTCCATACATAATACTCCTGACACTAAATAATTTACTAAAACATTATTAGGTTCTGTAATTCACTGGACAAAATTCTGTTAATTAATAGTACATGTAAATAATTTATATGTATTTTCTTACACACTTCAAGCCTACTTTGTCTTGGGTGTGAGTTATTAAAATTTTTCAAAAAATATTTGTATTTGAACTTCATACAAAAATGAAATTAAGTTGGTTTCCAAATTGTTGAGTACTGACGAAGAACTTGTGGAAAAGAAATATTCAATCCATCCCCATACCAAGAGGCATCCTCTCTAGAGGGCATCTTCTGCATGTCGCACATGGTGGTTACCCTCCGCTCTTCGCCGCCGAAGCGGGAAAAAAATAAAAAAACACTGTCCCACTTGAGTCACTACAACAACGCGTATCCCCACGTCCCAACGTCCCACCACCGCGGCGCCACTGCGCACGGGACTACTCTGGGACCACGATGGTAGGGCACATACCTCTACCGACCACCAAACACGGCACTACACTAAAATTAATTCAGCCACGGTGAGAGGCGAAAGATGATCGTCAACTACTAATAAGAAAGTGGGTTAAAGAAAGTTTTTTATGCTGGCCCGATAGTCGACCAACGAGTTTGTTATACATACTGACAGACAATTGGTGTGTATGTATGCACATGTAGCTCTAGCGTGATGCTCACTTTCTCTTTGCTGTACTTTCACAAGACAGTAAGGAGTGGTTGTGGTTCACTAGCTGTGGGAAGTTTGTTGGGTAACCATCTTGTTATACTGCTATCTAAACTGTTTGATATAGGCTTTTCAAATGAAATAAATAAGGTAATTGAATAAAGAGTGAATTTAACCATAACATTATTTTTTTGACCTATCCTTGAGTTTTGAAAGTTTACGCAATATAACTGTTTTGGTGATAGAAAGTTGAAATAAGGTCAATTGAGCAAGTCAATGACCCCATAAATAGCTGTTGGGGTTTTTGTCATAACATTCAATTCAGCAAAAAAAAAAGCTTTTAAGCTTTTACGTACGTGGCTAAGGAAACGTAAATAAACATTACGATGAACCTAAAGACCTTGCTTGAAGCAATAGTTTCTACTAAGGTTAATAAACGTATAAATAACTTTAGACAAAGAAATCGGCACTAAAATGGCCGATAAATTTTCAGTTACGCAATAAAAACAAAAAGAAAAATCAGAGCATTAATGAGGGAACCCCGCGAGCTCGTAGGCGGAACCAGACAGAAATCGAAGGTTGTTCACCCCTACCAATCCTTACGAGCGGGCTGTACGTCCATCAGACGCGTCGCATCCCCACCATGATGCGGGATCCCCTCCATGTGCCGTCACCAAATCACTCCCGCTCCCGGCTCCTTCCTCCACCGCCAGGGAAATCGCGAGAGGAGGGGTTGAACGCGGCTCTCGCGGCACTGACTCGACAGCACTCAGGTGGCCACGCGCCCCGTCTAACGGTACTACGGAGTACCGCTTCCAAAATAAGGTCATGGATATTCACACGTAAACAAACGACTAGTATTGTGACTTACCTTGGATGTAAATTTTGGTATTTTTCTTAGTAAAAAATATTTCTCACTATTTTAACTCTCAATGTAGATTCCATCGTTAATTACAAACAAATAAACAACAGCACCCCTTCTCTTTTACCATTTATGACAAATGAAATCCGCCATACTGTTTCTTAGTTTGATTAGTACACAGAATTTATCACCAGGTGGCGCATTAATTCTTTAGTGTGATTGGCCAAAACTAATCATCGATTTGACAAGTGTATACCATGTTAAAAATTAAAATTGGTACCATGCTAAATGCTTCATAATTTTTTAATTAAAAAGGTACAGTTTAATATACTAATTAATAATAATATTAGACGTAACAAATAATTAATACACACAAAACTTAATTAGGTATCACTAAATCTAGCATTAATATGGAAATTGTTGCCCACATCTCTGCATTCTTTCTAAGTGGAGTTCGAATAACAACTTATTGTCAAAATAATAACTACTTTGAGCAGAACTCATTCCAGGGTCATAACTAGGTCTTCGTTCAGAGCCTGACGAAGAACTTGGTGATGAGATTCCATTTTCCGCAGCTATTCCATTTATTTGACTAGTATCTTGTGTTTGAGAAACAGTTGTATTAACAAGGTTGTTGTTAATGTGCAAGTTATTTATCCTTTTAGACAATGGCATGAATTCACACGAATCATCCTCTCGGGACCGTTTCCTGTAGAAAGAAATTAAGAAGATTAGGCTTCTACGAAGTCTTTTATATCGACATAAACAACGATTAAGGTTAACATAAGAACAAAAATGTTGAGAAATGTAAATTCTCATAGTAAACATACCTATTCTCTGTCATAGTACGAAATATGTAATTCCCATTACTTTCAATACTTGAGGTGTTCCAATTCGGGTTAGGGCTTATTGCAAAAGTCATTTGTTCACAAATTTCGTTAAATGGTAAACGTCAATAGAAACGGCCAATTTTATTTCACAAGGAACTAAACAGGGAATAAAAATATAGTATAGCAGAGCAGATTCTGGTTTACGGCTGACAATTTGTGAAGCATATCGTGTTGAAAAACTGCTATACATTACCGTATGAGTGAAAGAGATGACAGAATTCAAATGTTTAACATTCTAAATACGAAATAGGACAGACGCATGGCATGCAGCTGTTTACTTTTTTTCCAATCATGTCAAATGACTCGACGTTTAATTACTTCATGAAATTTGATTTTACTTCATTAAAATTTTATTGAAGTTGTGATTAAACTAGAATAAATTAATCAACTAATATAATTAATACGTTGCTGAATTTGTTGTCAGATATGTAGTAGTAGTTTCAACGATGTAGAGTGAATTCAAATAATTAATTTATGATGTGCACTCATTAATCACAACGAATCATGGCATTGTAAATCTGATACTGATATAAAAGTGAAAAAAATATATTTACAAATTTTAATACTATTCCGGACGATTACCAAAACGTCTATAGCTTTGAAGTCTGTACACAAGATGGCGCAGGGACAGCATAGAAACGTGTTAATTCAGTTGTTCCTAATAGATGTCGCTATTCATATTGCACAAAGTTTGTTACCTTTATAGTTTACAATGCGGCTACAGTCAAACCAACTTGCAAAACTACCAACTGAACTACTACGAGATGGCTCTACTACACAGCATGAATTAGTAAATAAATATTCCATCGGAACAGTTAGGATTCGTACTATTCGTATTTACTTCAGTTCCAGTTGTATTATCACAAAAATTGATAATGCTTGTTTAGTGAAATTCTAAGTTTAGTTTAGATGATTTTTGTTAAAATGAATGTAACTTCCTACTTGCACCTGTCATCTAAATGTGGGGTGCATATTTTCATTTTTCTTGAAAAATTAAGAAGTAATTAAAAATTAAGTACTTGCTTTCAGTCGCATAATATTTTATTTTAAAATCATGGTGGTCGTCTCTCGGCGACTAATGTCAATGTTCAACGTCGTGCAGCACCTTTTAGAATTAAAAATCACATACTTTCATGCTTACCCTCGGAAGTTGTGTAATTTAGGTTAACCATCGCGGTTTATGTCACCTTATGGGTAAAATGCACGGAGCAGATTTCTGGCCAAACATGGCGTGCAAAGAGGTGTCTTGTTCCTGCCTTTTTAAGGATAAAGAGAACAACGCGAGGTTGTTGTTGATGCCAGATGTCTATGTTATCGCTACAGATTAATTATACTTTAAATGGCAGCAAGAAACAGAATGTGTCGAGTTACCACTGTTTAATTAAGGTTTCATAGCTTTAAACAAAATAATGAAGGCTAATTATTACTTTGAGTTTTGTTTTAGAATAACTAAAATAACTCGTTTCCAATCGAAAGCGTCTTTTTCAAAATTCTGTCCTCCGACACAATATCCAGATATATTTGTATATGCGTATGAATCTATCATGGCTGCTGCTGTCGAATTCTAGAATGTTACTCCGAGGGGATGAGTATTGGGGACCCTAACGAGGGTGGAAAGGGTGTTTTCAACGCACACATCGACACAGCGGAACATTGCTGGGCGGTTCAAAACTGTGAGTAAAATGATTGGATATTACAACTTAGTATGAAGCATTTCATTGATTTATCTAATAAAAACAGCATGTTCATTAGACATTAGTTATTCTCATTTAATTTAGTACCACAAGTAAGTAAGTGTTTGCTTAGCGACTAGCACGTGCTCCAGCCATATACATCCTTATACGTAGTAATGCAACGGCAGGGCAGTGATTGCACCCCAACGCCAGACAATATCGACCCTTGGCGTTGCCCAGACTAGTCTACATAGGTAGCTAAAGCTCGAGTTGCTACGCTTATAGTCCTGTACAATTTATATCTATTAGCTGATACTCTCGAAGTGCGGTTGGAAAATATTCGTAATAGGTAGTTGTAATTATGTTTCGTTCAAGGTAGTTAGTAATGGTTAGTATACCATTTGGGTAGTTCTGGCTTCAGAATACTAGGTTAAAAATAGGTCTAAAACGGAAAGGAATACCCACAAAAAATATTTCTGTCGGAATACCGCGTTTCAACCAGGCGTACCTATAGATCTACAAGGGTAGTCGTGTTCAGACGCCTAGATATCTGATTATCTTGCCATACCTATAGCCTATAGTCTATAGTTATTGAAGCCTTCATCCATACTAGGTAGGTAATAAAGCCACCACGGACCGCCCTTCTCCCTTTATAAATAGCATCGATCGATGAGTTCGCATGTCTACTTGTAATGACTATTCAATTGTTAAGTTTAGATAGCTGTTGCGATTTTCCTGATGGATTTAACACGATAATAATTATTATATTCCTTGCTGTAGGTACATTGTATGCAGAATCCCGTTCGCCATATTTAGATCATAAGAAACTTTGAAAATTAAATCTAATTGCTTTTAAAATTTCGATTTACAGCTATCATATAAGAATAAGAAATGTTGCATTTTTCGGTCTGAAGATTCTGAGGTCACCTAAAAATGAAAAGAAATAGTTACGTGGTTAGTTTTAATAATATATACACTATAACTTAAATAAAATAATGATGAAAAGAAATCGGGTTCATTACATATTCATTGCTATCTTTATTTTTATAAAAAATGTAGGTAAAAGAAATTAATATTCACAAATAAGTCACAAAAATGCAAATATTAATATTTAAATAGACAAACAGTTTTTCAATACCTTCACATTTTCCCGTAGTCTTACATACGTCTGTCGTTACATTTAAATTACAAATTATGTTTATATAAAAATACTGTCAATGATTGCGTTCACCTGACAGCGGCTTGCTTCATTACGTGCATCAGAAAGTATCCACGGGTGCCTACACCCGAATGCAACGCTATACGGATGTAAACTTGTCTTAAATTTTAAACGAGAGAGAGCAGACGGTAAAATTATCAAATTAAAGCAGTTCCGTTAGCCAGTGCTGTATAATATCACATTTTGAGTGTAAGATGTCGTTCAGAAATCGGCAAGTCTCATGCTCGCCGAGCGCATCAGTGCGTGAACACCGCGCTTTATCCGCTCTGCTGCATGTCGTGTGGAATTCGCCTTATATGGTAGCGTATGTTCTATCTGCACCACGCCTAAAAAAATATCTATGTCTATTGTTGTAATAGGAAAAACGGGCGTGGGAAATTGTCAAGCGTAACCTATATTTTAGGCAATTGCGTATCAAACGTCGGCTCACAATACGTGACAAATTGCCTGCTGTGCCCAAATGTATCGGGTTTGAGGCTGATCGATATGCCAATGTCGTTAGTAGATGATATGACATGATTTGGTAAAATCATAATGTAAATATAAAATTTGGTCGGAAAAATAGAATGAGAATTCTGAATAAAGTAAAATATATTTACTATTGGACAGACTCTTATGAAGTCCACGACGTCTAACAAGCTCTGGCAATTATTTTGTATTGATAAGGAACTGAGTACCTGCTCAAGTGTATTCTAAGTTACTTTTTGGCCTAATTCGAAAGCGAATTCAAGAGCCATAGACGCACGTATTATTCAACTGTTTAGCATTTTATTATTACCTACCTTATTAGAGAGTATACAGAATATACTGGTATTCTAGCTGAATACCTGCAGTCTGCAAATAAACATTCCATATGTAGACATTATTGAAATTAATAATAGCTTCCGCGCTTAGGAGATGTTACTTTCTTAAAGATCCGTTCAGAGCTGTTCACATCGTACTATAATACTTTCTCTATTCATACACTGTCTCCTCACTTTCACGTAGAGACGAGTATTCATTAATGAGAAATGAGATTGTTCACAAACTTTGATAATCAGATTTGACTTCCCACAATGTTACAAAGGATTGTGCAAAATGTCGGAAATAAATGTAATTTTTTTGTCACACGCATTGTTGAAGCGTGTGTTCTAACAATTATCATTACTATGTATAATGTTATAATAAGATATCTCGAAATCTTCAAATTCACAGGCCTATAAACATCGTTAGAAGTAGAAACACCGACTTACCATACTTTCGATGGGAAGTAGACGGTTAAACGCTTATGAAACAAAAACAAGGGAGCTTTCGTAATGAATGACCACAGTAGAAAACTCAATCAAGAGGACCAGCTTTCCTGATGCCTCATGCGCAAGCATGCCGCAGATCGTACGAAGTCGCTCGACAGGTACAAGATTAGCTGAATGAATGCAACGTTACGATCAAGTCAGTAGCTCAAATAAACAAGAATGAAGGAAAGCGCGTTCCAAAGTCAAATATTTCAAATTTCCATTCAACACATTAATGTAGGTTAATTGGTCGATACACGAACACTGGCCTAAAACTGCGCTGAGTTGCACGGTTATAATTGCGTGCATTCGAGACATTGATTGGTGTGGAGAAAAAAATAGTCAATAAAGAATCGCGGTTGGCGCAGACTATAAAACTGTAAGTCGCTCCATTCCTCAAATATTTGAAGTCGAGTGTAGAAAAGCGTTGATTTAAACGAGATAAGCCAATTTATGAGCTGCTGTGCGATCTACCATTTCAACATCAATTAACTATCTAGTTTGTCGATGTAGCCACACTAGACCCCATGACGCCGATACATTTTTTACGCAGTTGATTCACTTACACTAGCTTGAGATTTCCTAACTTTAAAAGGTAGTAATAGTATGAACTTTTCACGTTTCAAGTTGATAAAGATAGAAATATGTCTTCTTAACATGAAAAAAATAATTATTATTTATGTACAGCTCTTCTAATTCCCGAAGTTGATTTTTGTCATCCTATTGTACTCAGTTATTGGCAAAATTGGAGTTTGGTGTCAAGGACTGGTTTGAGAACCGTCCTTCAGGAGACAATAGAATGCTCAAGCTCTGGAACCCCTGCTCCATTGTCGAGAGGAGGGCTTGTATTATGAACTCTTTTATGAGAAAGTAGCTCTTGATGTTTACCTAATACAGGTTCTCTGAGAAGCATTCGCTGGCTGAAAATGATCGTGATGTAGCTAAGGAATTTTGTATTTTTTTTTTATGTGTGAGATTTTGTTTAAACTAAATAGATAGAGTATTCATGTTTCTATATTTAAATGTGACGTTTCATTTTTTTGTTAGTGTTGGGCACGAATCATGATGTAATTCCTTTGACGTGTGATTCGATAATAAGTTTATAACGTACGATTTTCAAACGGTCTCGCAAGATACTCTTGAAGTCATGACACTTATCAAGGTCAACTCATACGGAACACGAGTTAACCGATACAAATGTATTTCTAATACTAATATCGCAATAATACCTAATCTATTTAAACTATCAACAGTTATAATGTATTTGTTTCACTGCATTTCATGTGCATGAGTCACTTGAATTAAAGTCACGCTCACGGTAAATAAATAAAAAACAATTTAGTTTTCCGTAAAGAATATACATAATACAAGATTCCTAGTAAAAATATGAGATATTACTATGGAACAATGTTTTAAGCATGTGATAATAAAAACTTAAATGGTGTGATTTTATAATCCGAGAAATCATACCAATATCTCATTCTTGACTTATCACCAGATATCACAATTATTATCAGTGTTAAGTGATAATACGTAAATAATAAAACCTGTAATATCTGTAGTACTAAGAATTTTCGACTTTCCGTTTATTTCGATTAGTCTCATAAATGAGGCAATGAAACATAATTGAGTACCTACGAGACATAAATTGTTTGAGTTTAAATATTGATAACAATGAAACAAAATGTTCTTTGAATGGTCGATGACGAAATCTTTCGATTATGTAAGCGATGACAAGTAAATCGCAGATGTAAACTAAATTTGAACATGATGGCATGCGTAATCCCAAAAAATAGAGGGACACAAAGTACTAATAGGTTTGATAGACGCTAAACGACACATCCTTTAACATTGAACAAAAATCGATGTCAATATCAGACTGGCCAATGCGCATAATATAATTAAATTAACAGTAACTGCACTTGATTGGAACAAATCAATAAATGGTTATGTCCAAAACAGTAACAATACAGCAAGAACTGTAGGAGTGATACAATACAATCGAATGGTTCATAATGCAACAATAGTAAGCTAGCCACGCAGCCATCGCCTGGCATCCGTTAACCAAATCCATTCCGTTGGCGCTTTGAATTTAAATCGTAACGGACATGCCCGAGGCA
The DNA here is from genome assembly GCF_003590095.1 of Trichoplusia ni. Taxonomy (NCBI): domain Eukaryota; kingdom Metazoa; phylum Arthropoda; class Insecta; order Lepidoptera; family Noctuidae; genus Trichoplusia; species Trichoplusia ni. The sequence continues at coordinate 15,409,300 of NC_039480.1, read as the reverse complement.
GAGTCCAAAGACACTGGATGACGCATATCGGAAGTCCTCTCCTCTATCTAGTTCTAATTAATGTGCGCACTGTTGTCTGGCCCGGTTTTTTAGCACATTTTTTTTAAATATTAACCGAATCTTTGCGTGAGGTAAGATATCGTTATATTTTAAATTCGATGTTATATGATTACAGAGCTTGTGTAATGCTCGTGTTATTGGTAAATGATTCCTTTTTATACGTATCTGTTTTCAGGAATCATCATGATTCCTCTGCCCTTATCCCAATTAAGTACTTTATTTGGGGTCGGCCCAATATGTCTTTTCTTCCATACCTTTCTATCTGACGTCACAATCCATCCATTGTTTTCAGGGATCATATATGTGTGCTTTTTACCATAAATTGTGACTGTCTGTTTTGATTTTAATGAATGGGTCATCGTTAAGTTCCTTACAATTCAACTATGTAGCTAATAAGAAAATACTGCAGTGGAAGACGACAGGATTATACATACATATTACCTGATACCTGTGATATTTCGAGACGTCAGTAACATGCTGACTAGTAGTGACACATCTACCAAGATTATGTTATCTATCTGGCAACTGATATCGGTCAATAAGAGTTTTATCGATTACCACGTCGAACTCTGAAAACATTCATAAAATCTGCGAAGCACGTAAAATAAATTTGATAAATGCGTTGGACGTTTCGGGATTTTCAAATGAACATTGTATCGATAAACCTGTGCGTTGTTCATAGCACTATTGCACTTAATTCCAGTCAGGATTGGAAACTAATTTGATTATTATGAACTATATTAAAGCACTCTCTATGAAAGGACATCTGACGGACGCGAGACGAGTTTATTGATCTCTAGAATACGCATTATGATGGCTGCCAACAAGCTGCCAACCGATCACAGTTGCGTAATTTGTATGATACACATTACATTCATTCATTATGTACCATTCACACCTCTTGTCTTTTTATATATTCAACAAATTAATGTAAAAAAAATACCATTTTGGTCCACCTTTTTCACTTTTAGTTGTAGACGTTGTTAATCGTAAACATTTCCATCGTAAACATGTTACAACTACGACTGTCTTCACGCAATGTTAGCCGTTCTGGTTGAATAGAAAACAAAATCAATTAAATAAATATGATGAAGAGGAGCGATAGAGTTTGCACCTGAATATTGCAACTTAAATAATTCCTTGCTTTTAGACAACACAACAATTAATTAATCCTTTTTACACAAGCTTTATTTTACCCACTTGATATTTTACCAAAATATTCGGACCTCTTTGTTCGAAACCTTATGTTATGTAAATAAGTACTTACTTACATACCACCATTATTGTACTCCCGTACGATGCTGCTTTTAGCAAGAATTCCATTAATCTTGAACCCACGACTCAAGTCTTATTTGGCCACTGTACGGACCACACATAACCGATGTCTTTGAGCATCCTAATGTAAGGCAATATGGTTTATTTTTGCATTTTGTTTTTACCATTGCGTAGGGTCAACCGTGTAAGGCGAATCTTGTAATCTTGCTTTTGTTTACTTATGTTCTTCTTAATTGATTTGCTTAACACGTAGGCGATGCAGTTTATGATCAGATCTATAGAAGCCGGTCGGATTAATCAATTAATTGAATAAATATCAAAAAGATTAAAAAAATGTGCAATTTAAAAATTAATTGGTAAGATCCAACCCGACATACATAGTGTTTTGCAATGCAATGAGCATTCTTTACACACTACAACAGACAGAAAACAGGAACAGCTGATAATAGAAACAACGTAGGTACATTATAAATTCAATAGTCTTTTAGAAAAGCACTAGGAAGTGGAAGAAGGATATTAGATGATAACATATAAAAAGCTAATAATATAAATCAGGAAATATTTCCTGACAATTTGAATTGTATCGGAAATATAAATAATACGAATGTTCTTAATGTTAGAAGACTTCAAATACGGATAGAGATTTGATTAGGAGTAATTTCCCAAGCTGTTTTTAAATCTAGCTGCACTTCTATTTGTTCTCGTTTAAGAACTAAGAGAACAAAAAAAAACAATTGTGATATCTATTGCCTAGAACATAGCCTTAATTTAGCTTACTATATGTTCACAAACTAAATATACGTAAAAATTTACAAAAAAAAATCACCTGTTTGTATTCTGAATATCTTACCTTATTTCTGTTGATTGTTTTTCTTTGTTCCACAAGATAGAACAATGGGTAAAATCTGTCAAAATAGTCGTCATCATTTGTTGCTTTAAATATTTTGTCATTAGGATAATAAAATTAATATGTAGGTTTGTATACCTGCAGACAATTGTTTTCCTCTTGTTTCTGTTGCCTTGTCTTTTGTTTTAAATTACACCATTGTAATTAATTTATACTTGTTACAAACTAGATACTTAAAGGCTGTCCATATTTATTTCATCTTCTCGGATGTAGACTCTGTGGTAAGGAACTCCTTGTTAAGAGATTGCTTTGTACAAAATTCTGCATCAACGAACTCATATCCTGAGAAAGTCCTTTATGCAAAATTTATTTCGAACATAATAGTTGTATACCACTATCAAGGAGGTAGATATTAATGTAAAAGAAAATTGTCTACTTCGGACTGTTCAAGTTTTCGTGTATCAAATATAATATATGTAACGAAATAGGATCTACATTAATGCTTTTACCGCTATTCAAGATACGAGAGCTTAACATTTAAAAATATTTTATATGAATTATATTATGTAGACCAGACACACAAAACTGTGAAACCAAGTTTTTGACGTATCTAAATATTCAACAAGAGCACGAAGAAAATTGCGTTCAAAATCTTCATTAATTCTGACTTAAGTTCAATGCTCTCAGTATTAAATTATTTCAACCACGTATTTAATGAATATAAATAATTTATCAGTGAGTTTGCGAGATATTATTATAATTGCAAATGAGATACTAATTAGTATTAAATACGTTTTAAAGTGTCTGCTTCAGTTCATAAAATTAGTAATGTGTCTTATTCGTCGTTCCAAGAAATTTGGTTTAGAGAGGATTGATTGAGATGAACAGTCTTAATATAAGGAGATTTCAAGCCATAAGTTTTATTAGCAGAAACCTAAAGACAAACGTCCAAATGCCATTATCTCTAAGTACGACAAATATAGCTTCTTCTTAAATTCGCAAGCTGTTTTTCTTATTTCTCAAGCTGTGTCAAAAATCAATTAAAACCGGGGCAACCGGGGCAAATGCCTAGAAAGCGTTATTGTTCACAAAGGACCTGAAACAATTGCCTGTCATGTTTATCTAATTTATAAGGACTTCAAGACGATTCTCCAAGGAGTTGTTTCACTTTAACAATATATATTCCATATTAATAAATATGACTGTAATAACAGTCGCACATATGGCATGTGCATTATCATGAGTGAAAACATCGACAAGGACTAAAATACAATTAAATGGATGTCTGTATGTCCGTGCTCACCTTGACACCGATGTTTTGCTTCCTTCCTTTCCTCTGAAGTGTTTATAGGGCTTCCGAATACCGGGACGGATTTAAAAATGAAATATTATTTTGTAGTAACTGGTCCTGCGACAATCTCCTTTCTGTCATGTTGAGCATGTGGTGGCAGCCCCTCGCACTAAGCCGTTTAATCCTTGGGACGCGAGGAGTTTCACAAACACTTAAGTGCATAAAGACATCGAGATTACAGAAGAACAAGTAATCGTGGATCACACAAATGCTTGTAGGTAGGTATCCTACGTCCTCTTAATGAAAACTGGGAAATAGAACAGACATTGCTAATAAAGACTGCGAATTTATTCTTAACTTCTGTTAACATTATTTTCATTTCCACGCCATATGGTGGATTTACATCTAAGCAGCAAGGCCAAGGTTTCCCAACCGTCAAGGTATTTCAATCAAGACAAACGCCAAATTTGAACTTATACTTGTACCATTTGTTTGCCAGCTTGCCAGCCATAGGGAAAGTATTTCTTATCTTTCTTCTTTATCTTTTATACTTACGCGATTCCTTATCTCGAATTTAAGTTTGGACTTTAATTCCTGGACTTTAGACTTAAATATATTTAAAGACGAAACGAATGGAGATCTTAAACGAAAACAGTGTAGAAATTCCAAAACGCAGTTGCAAATTTTTGCGGGAATTCAAAATCCCGGTATAGTCTGCTCTATAATATGAAATTTTATGCACCTGCTCCCGACTGGCCATTCGACTTTGTTTGGTCGATTCAAACAGCATAAAATAATTCTAAAAAGGTGAAACAACTATTTCAGCTATTAGTTAAAACCAAGACCCAGGGCTTACTTTGGGAAAACTGTAACCTAACAATATTGTTGAACATAAATCAGATAGCCAATCGGCTTTACCGCAATATCCTTGTTATTAGCTTAGTGCATTAATTTATTTTAATTAAAGGCAGGTAGAGCCATGTCGAAAATTAAATTTCCTTGTGCATATACATATTAACAAAGTACATTAGGTGTTGAATAGGGATACAATGATATTTTTAAAAATTTGTGAATCAAACAGCGAGGATTCGTTGCTAGGCCTAGCTTACAGATATCTTCAGAACAGTAAATCATGTGCATGTTCAGGTCAGTTAATTACATAAATCATAGTTTCCAAAGTTAGCCAACACATTGCGTCCCATATAAAGTTCGAGCCAGCATCTACCATGTAGGCCGCAGAAGCTCTATTACTGAGTACCATCTGGATATGGCCTCAAACGCCAAGGTAAGTGCTCGTGCCGTCCAAAAATGGTTAGCGGTCGATACAGCGCACTCGCTAGGCCTTTTACGGCTTCCCAGTAACCTTACGGGCTTGCAGTGAAGGCAATCGCAAAATGCGATGGATATTATCTAAGAAAACTCGTTTGTTATGTACCCTTGTATTCCTTGCTAAGTAATTTGCCTAATAATAAATATTCTTGACACGTTTTCTTCGAGTGAAGACGCATATGTTAGCGGCTATGTATTGTTTCCTGTAATACGTTTTGACGGATAGCGGAGGTCATTGAATGCGAATTCATATTTTTATTATAATTTCGTCCCCATCATGTTATAACCTAGCGATAGATGACTGAATGTTTGACTTATACGCAGGTTTGATAATTATAGTAAAGTTCCGAAAGGCAAAAATGTAATTGTCAAAAGAAACAAATCTACGAATAGATAAACTACTGCAACTATGATTCTAAGTGTTTATAATTACATTCTTGACATCCTAGAAAACAATCACGTCCATTCAATATGACAGAATGAAGGAAATAGAAAAATGCAGAAATAGCATTAACCTACATGAAAACAAACGTGATGCATTGTATTTAAATAAACAATACTATTTATTGCTACATTTAACATAACCCAAGGTGTTCAAGACATATGAGCAATGAACTTGGCTTGCGCACGCGTCTTGCTCGCCTCGACCTTGCGTTTGCGTCGATTATAACGACTATACTGTGACTATAGAGTGCAATACGTCGCGTGATCGCTTACAAAACTGCTGAAACGAATCGGATATAAATAGCGTTCAGTTAGCTAAAATTACTGTGTCAGTGATGGGTAATTGATGAGACTACAATTATATTAGCAAGCAGCACGCGTTTTTCTATGTATTTCATGGTTTTATCTCATTTAACAAATTGTTTATCGCCTTACTCATGTCGGACACAAAAAAAAACATTATCTTGATAATCTAATTTATAGATGCTATAATTTTGTATTTTCTTCAACTAAAACTGTTCGGAAAGTTGATTAATGCATTTTTTTCTGACGGTATCAGCCTCATTACATTTTATACAGCACAGCATTTTATGTCAATGCAGCTTTCACAGTGATCAAATTCACCGGTTTCCTCTCGTACCTACGTTGGTTTCCAAATATAGCAAAATATGCCTCTGACGTTTTCCGAATTATGATAACAGATTCGTTGATAATTGAGTACCTACCGAAGTTTTATTAACTCTAAATTTACATATAAGAATGATAACAATCTTAGATGGAGTCAATGATGTTTAGAACCCGATACTAATACATACCGGTTGGAGATAAGAGATTGAGTTACTATGAAATCAGTTGCCGACATTTCTTTTAAGATTATGATGTGTAATTTAAATTGCCGTAGTCAAAAACAAAGTATAGCAAATTGTCGCTCTTATTAAGGACCACGCTCACTCTTCAATTGTTTAATGTTACTTTCTTACGATAAATTCGTTACAGCCTGCGCATTGATCTATTAAAAAAAAGTACTTATGTGGCTACTAAATGTATAGAAAAGAATTATTAGTTCACGGAAATAAGATTCTAGAATATTCCTGCAGTTAATACTAAATCAATTTCCATTTTTCCTCTCAAATATACTTGTATAAGTTTTATCAAACCGTCGCGTCGCGTCGTGATAGAAGTTATAACAGCATGTAAGATATATGCATACACTTTAATCAGGCTGTCTGCTATCTCCTTGCAATGAGGTTAGGTAAATGATGACGCCACTCTTGTCGCTAGCGGAGAATGTTTCAGCTCCAGCCGTGTAATAACTAAATCGATTTTGGTCGTCATGTTTACTTAATAAATTATTAAAACCATTATTATCAGATCTTTCGAAAAAAAAACAAATATCTTTAAAATATAGGAAAATGAATGGTTATTAAAAATAATTAGTATTACCAGTAAAATTTGGGTTTGTTAGCACCTAAAACCTTCTTGGACATTCAGTTGCCTGGAGCTATTTTTGAGACAAATCTTTGTGTTAACTTGCGAACAGGCTTCACGAATGTTCCCACATAGATATGGTTGAGAGAGTAGATCGCCACGTGTTTCCTCCTTTCGTTGTTCTTTCGTTAAATCTTCAGCTACATATTTACTTAATTTCTTTTTTGTGTTAAAGAACCTATATGGATACGCACGAACACAAGGGAAAACTACATAGTAACATACAATATATTTTACGAACCCTAGAAATGATGTCCAACCTTTTTGTCTGGGATTCCACCTTATAACATTCGTTAATTAATGCTTAGAATTAAGTAATAACATTAGTTATACGGATCAACTTGCAACTGTTGTGGACATAGATGGTCCTTATGCTATTTACAGTGCATTCAAACATGGCAAACGGCGCCACGACATTTTAATACCTGCACCTACACTGATTGGTTATAAAATAACCCAGTTAGGTTATCTAGAAGTTATTAATTAGAGCTCGTGTGGGTTGAACAAATGAATAACAATACGAGGACAGCAGCCACAACAGGAAACATACGATGCCATAAGTCTGTCTAAAATTAGAATTTGAAATCGGGTTAAAACCTCAACATATTCAGAGTTACAAATTCATTATTCTCCTTCTTCCTTTTTTTCTATGAGGATATTTTTTTTCATAATGCTAATTTAATATACTGAATGCTGTATCCTGAGTGCATTGGTTTTTGGTGGGTTAAAGAGTACAGCGAAAGTTGTAAAGGAACTTCTATTTCTTTTTTTCATATTCTATCTACTTTTTTCCAGTACCTATCTTTATTTTTGTCTGCGCCTTGATTGTGGAGCACTCTCCTCTGCACATAAACTCCAGATCGGTCAATTTCTCGTAGGATGCTTTTGGATGTCGGTGATTCCAGCCTTCCCTACTCCCTCGAGAAGCGCAGAAGTCTCCGCAGATGTTTTTTTTATAGAATCTATATAGTCACCTTGACTATGACAATATTATTAATAAATTAACACGAAAATATTTACCGCACTACGTCAGTATCTTATAAATTAGTGATAAACTGTCGTATACACCCAAGAATTCACAATAATCTTAACGATACGGAGGGACGTCATCACACAGTCAGCTGATAGCGTATTCGTTAAGATTATAGCAAGTAAAATACCTAAGCCTTCGCATTAAATTGTAATCAAAGAGGAAAATTCAGTGTTTTGTTATACTTGTAACATGACATAGTTCGATAACTTGTTACCTGGAAGTTGGACATGATTAATTTAATTATTATTATTTGAAACGTCGTGTTTTCATTCGTTGAGTATTAGGTAGGTTGTAACATTAATTATAATAAATAAATAAATAATAAATAAATAAATGCGGACAACATCACATACATTGTTCTGAACCCAAAGTAAGTTGCTGAAGCACTTGTGTTATGGAATTCAGATACAACGAAGGTACCACAAACACCCAGACCCGAGACAATGTAGAAATGTTAATTTTTACATTGACCCGACCGGGGATCGAACCCGGGACCTCAGAGCTAGCGACACCTTGAAACCGGTGCGTACGCCACTCGACCACGGAGGTCGTCAATTATGTAATTAAGTTTATGAGCTAGACTCTTACTACTTCTCTAATCGTATATTTTTCATATTTTCTATCTCTGAACTCCAAAACCTTCGTGGATTTTGGTAAACCCTTACCTAAATGACTCTACAGAAACATTTCACAATTATGAATCGTCCGGATCACACTGGTATTACCGATGACTCTACAAAACACATCAAAGAGGTATTCGCAAAACTTGAACCTTAAAAAGGAGAGCGTCAGTCCAAAGGTATTCTTGTGTCCTGAATTCCTTTGCCTTTAAAAATCTGTGCGTAATAAAATGCCTTACACCGGTACCGACTCTAAGTGAAAATTTTTGGTGTTTTCTCGAAATACAATAACGTTAATCTTCAGACGGACTATTATAACTAATTTATTGTAATTCTAGCATCGATTGTCATTGATAGATAAGTACCTAAAACATTTTGAAGCCTTGCCATTTCTAATAGTACCTAACTAAAAATATCTGGCGGATTTGAGATGCCTAAATGTCATCGAACAGCAAAATCTGTGTTACAAATAATTCCGTTAAAACACCATTTTTCCTGTAAATAATAATCACATATTTATAAATATGTGACATACCATTTTAAACTAATACTACCAAGTAAAGCTGTTCGCAGGAAAATATCAATTTTATTCTATGTTTATGATATTAAAAGTATTATTTCCTGTTTGCTCATCCGTATTAATTATTATATTAATGATACTTTGGTTATATTTTTGTAACATATCTACAACAACTAGAATTTTAGCAATTGTTTTCGAGTTTCCTAGACTGTCTATGTATGTAGTACCAGAGCATAGTACCAATAGGCTTTTTTTTTAAATACCGGTGAGATGGCTGCTTCAATTTATAATAATTCAGACTCTTTTTTTTCTTGTCTTACGATTAACATTGGTTAGGTCGGTAATCCGGTTGGCAAAATTAGCGTATTTAATGAGAAGTTACGTAAAATTAGAAACCAGGGCTGTTTTGAAAGTGAGTCTTATTGAATCTTTTAGTTCCTTGTCGGTGCACAAGCTTTCCTCAATAATTGTTATCTTAGATTTATAATAACTTGGAACTAGTATATTTAATCATGATAATACCGAAGTCTTTAAACCTGGAACATATGATATATTATAATATTATTACAGACACAGACAGAATTTACGCTAGACTGACTAATTTTGAATGATTACCGATCAATAAATGTCGGGTCGCACCCTGCTATACGGAGTGGCTGTCTGGCTGAATATGTGTGTGTGCAAGTACAGCGTAGCTTTACCTAACTGCCCCCGGGGGGAAAGGGGAGGTACAGCCATCACGATATTCTGCATATACCTAAATGTGCGCTTCATAATAGTATTTATATGCTGGCTGGATCTGAGGTGCGGTTTCATCCGCTTGGTTTCCGTTCCTGTTGGATCGCATGTGGTTATAATGTACTATATATATTGGTTCAGGGAACCAATTCTGCTATTAATTCTCTTAAGCATTATGCCAACAAAATAATTGAAAATTCATTGCATTGACTGGAGTATACCGTCCTATACTAAATTTCCAATCATTGTGTAGGAAAAATGCCTAAGAGAATACGAAAAGTGAAATTTTAAGACAATTTTCATTCATTCATCGGCCATTGTAAATGCAGAGTCGGGGCCTAGATTAGAAACTTAACTACTTAGCTGTTTATAATAAAAAACAGATTACTTTAGTATGAGAGAGATCCAGGTTTTTACGTTGGTAATATGGTATTAGGTACACCAGGTTGCTACTTGTACAAGGTCTACAAAACAAAGTCCATTGAAATTGAAAATGCAAGTTTAGATAAGCGTGATCGTTAGAAAAGTGACGTCAATTGAATATAAGATCGAATATGCGGTCGAGCCGAATCGTCACCTGATTCGATTACATCTTGTCAATGAGTCACCGCCTAACACTAGAATTGGTGAGTCATCGGAGGGCCAAGGTTAATATTGTACCATTACGACAGTTGTTTTAAAGAATTTTTATTTAAATCTAAGGTTTGTTTAAGGAAATATAACACAAGTGTTGAAGGATGTACCGAGCAGTGAAGTCATCAAAACAATTGCTAATTCCATTACCGGCCGTCAAGGCAAATTGTAGAGTACATTTTACATTGCAGACCGCATACTAACAAGGTGATTTCCATCGCTGGTTTTATAATCTAGCATTCCGCTACTGTAGCGTTTTTCATCAATGGATGCTGAAATGTAAAGCTATTGTGCCGGCACGGGCGCGGCTCATCGTGTGCGACCTAATACGTAGTTCCCTTTATAGGAAAAAGCAATACCTCTTTTACGGAACCTTGTCGTAAGCAACGGCTGAGACACATCAAGGTGACTCCAAAAATGTTCCGGATGGCCAATCTGAGTTACTTCACCAAAAAGGAAACGTTTAAAACATTAGCAGTGAGCCAGCCGGTCTTAAATTATAGATTTTGAGATTATCTCTATTCGAATTCTAATCAAATATGGCTGGACTACGTGACTCTGAAAAATTATTAATCAGTATGTTTTCAAATATCGAGGTAAAATATAAAATCTCTATCGACCAATTTTAATATCTTCTACATACCTACTTCCTTTTTATTATTTGATTAATTATTTCGAATGCCTCTCGAACATAAAACTACCCATGAATTTCATTTAAAATAGAGCTCAAAATAATATTTGAATTTGCCAAACACAGACAGCGTTTTAATATGATTCCGGAGCGGCGCGTCGAGGGTGCAGTTTGTTGAGTCATGCTACCCATAGTCTGTACGCCCCATGCGACGCTGCAACAGACGCGGCGGGGGTGGGGAAATCAATACACGCAGACGACTGCAACAATATAATATAGCTATGTATATTAGGAAACATTTCCACATTAACGAAGGGTGTCTCGATCTATCGCGCCGGGTTGAAATATTTTATTATGAAATGATTCATCCGCCAGTGAAACGAAGCTGGCTTCAGAACTTACAACTTTCAAATATTTTAAGTTATCAGACTACTCGTCTCAGTTAAGTGGAATATATTATTTTTAAATATATCGTCACACAAAAAGCGTTAGATATTTAATCAGTGTCTACGATTTTAGTAATTAGTATCGGGCTTGCCACCACGTGTCAACACGATGCGTCACAGCATAATCGTGGATCTGGTTTACCAAATCCAACCTACGCATCTATACAATATTTAATAACAAACTTTGTTTTTGCGTCGTCTACTAGCAACCCATGAATGAGTCTCAATAAGCTATTTAAGTCTGCCAAGAGCAGACAACCCAGTTGCCTTTGAATTAATTGAAAGATAGCAGTACCGTGCACTCACTGTAACATCCTACCAACTAGAATGAGATGAGATATCTACCATCTTATCCGTCAGTTAGTAATGCTTTCTGATCTCTTCATAATTATAATGAGAATATCAACGGTAGAGTTCTAAACTAATTAAATATTTGTAGGTTAATGTTAGGCGTTTGCGGCAATTAGCGCAAAACAGCTGAATCATAGAGAAAGTCCGAGCTGAAGAGAAATTTCAGCATTTTAAAGAAGTATAATTGTGACCCCGAGCGAGTGTGTTGTGCGCGGCTACGGCGGTACGTGAGTGTTTTCGTGTACCGTTAGCTTTAGATAAAGTGTAGTGCCATTACAATCGTTATCAAGGCATATCGTTATCACCAGATTGTGGATAGAGCCGAGTGCGTTACCATATATGGTGACAAAAATTGAGGCAGCATCAGGCAGCTTGTGATTGGCGGAAAATAAATAGTTGCCGATAGTGTGTGAACTCTGATAAGGCGCGTTTTATATAGTTTATCCTCAAGAGCCGGTTCTCATTTAGTAAGGTGTGCTTGACCGAAGCAGCACGAGTCGTACCTAGTCATTAACTTAATTTAACAGTAAGTTTTGTTCTTTAAATCATTTAATTGTGGAATTTAGTATTAAGATTATTGAAAGTTTTTAAACATTTATAATTTTAACAGAGTTTTAAAAACCAGTG